>NC_142833.1:9448791-9619669 GCF_057945365.1 Rhopilema esculentum
CAGTCAGTATTGGCAGGCCAGCTTCCTGATTTTTTTTACAAATGGTATCGAGGCTGAGATGGCACATTAATAACAATTCAACAAATGCACAATACACCAATTTGACTTACGGCCTCATTTTGAAAATTTCCTTCAAACTTAATTGAACGACTTTTTTAATTTAAGCTCATCTTTGGTTTTATCGCCATAATTTTAGGCCGGATAAAATTTTTCATATTGTTTGTGATTGTATTTTAGATTTTACTGAGAAATTAAGTTAGAGCACTTGTAAGGGGTTTGACCGCAGAAATCATTCTAAGTGAGACTTAAACCCCTTAGTCACCAATCACGGTCAAATCCCTTATATATCCAAAAATGCATGAGGAGTTTAAACGCCTTGATTAATCGATCCCAAACAGTATACATAATTCCACAAAATCCAATTTATGGAATGTGCGAGACTGCGAATTTGGCCAACTGAAAGATTCTCTGATCAAGGATATGATTATATTGGGACAAATGACAAAATCCGACAAGAACGCCTGCTAAGAGAGCCTGACATAGACTTAGACCAGGCAATTAAACTAGGCCAAGCAGCTGAGGCTACACGCAAACATGCACAAATTATCCAAGCTTAAAGCGATTAAAAACCCACTTCTGCAGTCACCAAAACAGGTAAAGACAGAAAAGCTTCACATCATCAAAGGGCAAAGTGCGTCAAAAATTCAGCAATGCATGTTCTGCTACTCACACAACAGGGGCAACTACCTGCATTTAACAAACACTGCAACACTTGTAGTAGGAGAAGACACTTTTCAACCTGCTGTAGCCAAAAAAGAGTAATAGCCATCAAAAAAGATGACTCTGAGCCTGAAGACCTTAAAAATCATTTTGTTGGCGCCGATCATCAAGACTGTTCACCAGCTCCACCAACCCTCAATCTGGATCAAGGCGCTTACATTGTGAACACCCTCTGAAAATACGAATGGTTTGTTCCCATCGAAACAAATGGATCAATCATTCCATACAAGATAGATACAGGTGCCCAATTCAATATTCTTTCTAAGGCTGACTTCCGGCGCATTAAGCAAAAATCTCCACTCCACAAGTCAACTATAAAACTATCAGCATACAGTGAATCGCCATTTTCAGTTGTTGGAAATTTTGTTCTTAACTTGAATCACAAAGGCAAATACTATCACGTACTCTTCGGAATTGTTGACATAGAAGCAACTACCATCCTAGGCCTCACCACTTGTTCCCTTCTAAACCTTGTCAAGCGTGTCTTGCAGGTTCATGACAATATGTATGCCATCATCATCCAGCAATTTCTAGATTGTTTTGGTGAAATCGGAAAGTTTCCTTGCATACACCACATCACCGTAGATCCAGCTGTGCCTCCAGTTGTACATCCGCCTCGCAAATTGCCAATTACCTTGAGAGGCAAGCTAGACAAGACAAGGAGCTCAAAAGGATGGTAAAAATGGGTATGATCAAGCCAGTTCAAGACCCAACTGACTGGGTCAGCATTTTTGTCGTCGTAGAAAAACCCAATGGAAAGCTTTAATTATGCTTAGACCTAAAGGATTATAATAAGGCAATAAAACACCATCATTTCCATCTTCCTATAACTGATGAAATTCTTGAGCAATGCCCAGCTCTTTAACAAGTGTTTTTTTATCATCAATCAAAACTTAAAGAGAGAAACAACTTACTTTATTTGCACCATGCAGTGGGGAAGGACATATAGTCATCTGGTCCCGACTACAGATGGTGCTTGCAATTCAACAGAACTACAATAGTCAATAATAAGTTTATCTCACATTAGGTGTCGGAAGAAATCGGTTATAAATCTAAGTTCTGAACTGTCATTAGGCAGTCTAGAATGCCCAAAAATTTTGGAGGAAAGTTCAAGAAAAATCTATTGTGTGACAAAGTTACTCAAAGTTAATGATTAGATAAACAAAATACAGTAAATAAGACGGGTAGGGCGCTGCTGGAAGTTATTTCAGTTTTCTCTAGCCTTCCAGTTGACAAAATGAATGATATTATTGCCTCCAAAATCAACTTTTTCGTAATATTGTTGAGCCGTGGATTACCAAAAAGGAGTAGTTCACATAGGGCTTCAGAGTTAAAATTATCAAGCTCAAGACCTGGGATTTCTGAAAGCTGATCAAAGAGATCGTTACGCATCTGGTTCTACATGGGGTAATGCAGGAGAAAATTATCATTGTCCTCAATGCCTGTATTGCACGTGCAGATGGGACTCAAAGATTCAAAGTTGTCCCGAAACTTGTGCTCGCGTAGGGGATTGAATCTACCCCGGAGCATAGTTACATCTCACACCACGTGTGTCGCAAATTTTTTAATTACTTTGTTGCCCAGAGAAGTCTTCATTTTGGGCGTTCTGTGCATGATTTAGGCCATGTGACTGCAGTGGGTCCTTCTTTGTCACTAAACTTGATCCTTAGCCCAACCCCAGATTCAAATTTGTGCCCGCTGCCTCTGTCCGATTCAATAGTGCGATTCAATGCTTGAAACTTTCAAGTTGTTGAAAAAACTACTATTTAATAACAACTAAAGAATACCAAATTTGAACCATGTTTGTATATCATACATCATATATGCGATGACACTAGGCTGATAAAATCGCCCATAAGCAGTGGCGAAATGGATTAAGGTTACCTTTAATTTAAAAACTAAGGAGCCCGAAAATTTGCTCTAAGTTATTTTACTCTGAAGCTAGTGTTCTGGATATAATAAACGAGTAGCCT
This sequence comes from Rhopilema esculentum, assembly GCF_057945365.1. NCBI lineage: Eukaryota > Metazoa > Cnidaria > Scyphozoa > Rhizostomeae > Rhizostomatidae > Rhopilema > Rhopilema esculentum. The sequence goes on from NC_142833.1 coordinate 9,451,545, forward strand.
GTATGAATCATCAGTGTAATTGAATAAAATGTCTTTTGATTAGTATTATATGTTTTGTCTACCGTATTTCCTCGAAAATAGGCCGACTCTCGAAAATAAACCAATTCAAAATAGCTTGATATTTTACCGAACCACGATCGATAAGGTCAAATGTTAGGATTACATAACTTTTCCATTTATATTCGCATTCTTAGTCAAAACTTATATATGAAATTTTGGATTCAAGTTGCAAAAATCAATTTCCCTTCTAGAGACACATACTTTTATATAACCACGATATATAGATAGGGCGCAAAAATCGTCTTGGCCACCCCAGGGGAAACATAGCCACCCCACCACTGAATGTTGCACTTTTCTCCCTGGTGGAGAAAAGTGATCTTTTCTTGTCCATTCCCTGCCCAAAACCTAAAACTGCTTGCACCTTGAGCTAATCAAGCTATATCTAAGGTTTTGGGTTTTTATTTTGGTTAGGGGAAGCAACTTGTGCCGATGCACCAACGGCCCAATGTTGCTCCCTGTGGTGAGGGAATGTAGCCTCAAGACCTGATTTGATAAGGGACGTGGCAACGTCTTCTGAGAGAGCTATTTTTCATCAAAGAGAAAATATTCCTCTGTTGATATTTTCCTAAGTAGAAAATTAATGATAATTAATTAACACCAACTATTTACAGTATACAATATATAATAAAATGGAAAAGGTTAAAGAATTTCAAGTTACGTAAAAATGTAGCATGTGCAGTTGTTGTCATCCCAGCAACGTATTTCTTTTTAGAGTTTCATCAGAAATGTCGTCAGTTTTTGGTCACCGTTAAGAGCATTCCAAAACAGACAGGGAATTATAAACAGACAAAACAGACACCGCTAAATGACAGGGAATTTATTCCGTAGTGCTGAGAATTTACTGAAGGGATTTTACATAGTCCCTTTGTACGAAGGTTGTAGGGAACATCTTTCTTAACAAAAAAATTCCCACATGTACTCTGGATTGAGATATTTGAATGATTTGTAGATTTCAACCATGAGGATTTGTAGGTTCTTTTTGTGTGTCGTCTTTATTTTACCTCTATCTAAATGTTCCTCAAATGTGGATTTATAGTCTTCGTATAAAGTTTTGAGTTCACGCTTGTGAGTCCTATTAATTTCATTATTTGTAACTCTGCTATAAATAGCCAGATCCGAGGGCAATATGATAAATTCGACATGACTAGAGAGTTTGAAAGCAACTTTTGTTCTCTTAGATATGGTTTAATCTTCCAAACGCATATAGTTTAGGGTTGACCCACACGAGTTTCAAATTTGAGTGAGTTGTCGATGTTGGCACCTAGAAATTTTACTTCTTCGCTTGATAGAGTCAATTGGCCATTTATGTTAAGGCATAGTTTATTTTTGCTCCTGAGTCCCAAGAACATTAAATGAAATTTTGATGGATTGGCACTCATGCCGTTCAGTAAACCATTGCATTAATCCCTGTATGTCATCCTCTAGTTTAATCATGACTACATCTACAGACGTATTACACACGTAAATTGTGGTGTCATCAGCAAAGATATAAATCTCTGATTCAAGTTCCATATAGAATAGGTCGTTTATGAAGAAGTTTAACAATAGTGGTCCAAGAGCAGACCCCTGTGGTACACCAATAAGGATATGCTTTTGTGAGCTAAAAGAAGAGCCTATTTTTATCCTTTGTGTTCGGTTTGTCAGGTAACTATAGACTAGTTTTAGAGCATTTTTCTTGAACCCATAGGCCTCTAATTTTGCAATCAACAGTTTGTGGAGTATACAATCGTATGGTTTTGATAGATTCGTTAGGATTGCCCCTACTGTTCCTGACATATCAAGACACTTTTTCCAAGTCTCAATAACTTGAAACAAGGCATGTAAAACGAGTAAAGATTTCCGGAAAAAAAATTCGCCACAACTCTTAACTCTCGACTAACTACTTCTAACTTTATCAATTTATGAAAATCTCAGAAAAATATTGGACTGAAGTGGCCCTTTAAGTAAAAAGAACGGAACTTTCAGTGGAGACATGCACAGTAGCGGCAATGACATCTGACACTTTCAGAAAGCCTTGCCCCAACCCCAGGTTAGGCCCCTTTTTTGTAACCAAAAAGTTTCATTCCTGACCGTTTTTACGCTAGAAAAAACAAGCACGACTTGGGAATAGATAAAAAGATTTTCGCCTTTTAGCGAAACCAGAGAAGAACGGAACCGTCCCCAAACTAGCACGGAACCAAGATGCCTAGTGTAAACGCTTATCTTCGCTTTTTCACGCACGGAGCCAAAGAGTTTCGTTCTATTTTTATTGTAAAATAGGTCTTAAATCTTTATCTAACTTGGTATAATGATTATGAAGTTTTTTTATGATGGCGATTGATGTGTTGATTCCATTTTACCTCTAGATTCTGACATCAGTTTGTAATGGAGGATTCGACTGAGTTAAAAAACGGCATAGACCATTACCAAAGTCATCAGTACAAAAAGGCACAAATTGCCCTTGCCAAAGCAGTTGAAACTGCCATGCGCGATAACGACGAGGAAACACTTACTAAAGCATTGCTTTGGCTTGCTAGAGCTTTGGCAGGAGAAAATGACTTCTTGGATGCAGTAAAGTGCCTTGCAAGAAGTCTGGCGCACGTAGTGAGAGTTGGAGATTGTGATTTTAAGCTTGAGATTGCACTCGAGCTTGGCGTTACCTACACGTCGTGGAAAAAAACGGACGATGCGATTAGAACATTGTCCAATGTTCACAATTATTTGAATAAGCTTGAAAATTATCCAAATGACTGGATGAAACAGCTTGAAACCAAAACATGCTATTTTCTTATAATAGCATTTTACATTCATGTTCAATCTCAGTGCCCAATTGAAGATAAGGAAATGGATATCAGGTCACTTCTTTTGTCAGTCAAGGATAAAGACCTTCGAAAAAAAGCTGCTCTTTACGCTTCTCTTGTCTGCATTAAATTGGAGAAATTCAACTTGGCCATTCACTGCCTAAATGGCGTCTCCTTCGAAAGCATTAAAACACTGCAGCAAGCCACGTCAATTATTATGGCATATGCAAAGAGAAAGTGCAGTGTAAGTTAGTAAAGTTAAATCATAGATTGCTTTATTAGGAAATAAGGCAAACCGGGATTATGGTTGCTCATTGTACTTGTTGCACATTCAAATGTACTGCAAAGATAGTAAATAGTATACCAGTTTTATTGTATTACTACTGCCCTGCAATATTTGAGTTTTTTGGCCGACTCCGAATTGAAATAATTTTTCCAAATTTAGAACTGAACCACAAAGATTGGAAAAAGGTTATCATTGCTTGAAAAATAGCAACAAAATAAAGTTGAACAAACTAAAATTGATATTTGTTCTTCAAATTTTTTCCCAGACCTATTTCTTTAAGTCAAAAAACTGCGGAAAATGCATAATACTATCAAACAGAAATTCTATCGACGGTGATGTTCGTGCTGGAACAAGAAAAGACGAGGATACATTGTGTGAAACTTTCAAGAAGCTTGGATTCTCGACATCAATTTATCCTAACATGGATGCGAATATGCTTGTGAGCGAGTTGGAAGACACTGCGAATAACTCGCAACTGAATCACGATGCACTTGCGTGCTGCATACTGTGTCATGGGTCGTTGGGCGGGATCAAGAGTTGGGATAACAGATTTATTGCTGAGCAGGAGTTGAGAAGGGTATTCAACAGCAGACGTTGTCCTAAATTGCGGGGAAAGCCTAAATTATTCTTCATTCAAGCATGCAGAGAAGACAAACCGACGCAGACAAGAAGCTACATAAACGAAACGAATGAGTTCGATTCTGCGTATTTTGATGATACTGATTATAAAAGGGTAGAACCAGATGGCCCATATTCAAGGGAGGGTACGAATAATTTTATAATGCATTTTTATAGCTTTCCTGCTACTCATAAATGAAAAAGGTTTGCAACGTAAGGGAAAATGCTTCTTTTTTTAGTATTATTTGCTACTCTAATCTTATGTTTTTATATATTAAGACAGCTTTTGATCTGTATTCTTTTTCTTTCCAGAGTTTCCTGTCAGAATTTTAAGCACAGCAGACTTTGAGTTCTTGGAGCCATGTGTTAAAGGTAAATGACCGATTGTTAACTTAAAAGCGAAAGTTAAGAGTGTGCTCCAAGTACTTGTTTGAGTTTTTTAGATGTTCAAGTTTCATGTACAAATACTTCAAGATTTGTAAAGGTGCTAAACTGTCAAGTATTCATGGCAAAAATTTGTTCTTGCAAAGCTATTGCAGCATGAAAAAGACCATTTATTCTTGGTGTCTTGAATGTTTTCCTCCGCATTTCCAAAGAGCTTCAGGTCTTTGGCTTCCCAATGACTGTTTTTAAATCAAGGCATTTGCCTATCGTTTGCGCTGAAACTTTTTCAACATGTGATATGATAATATATTTATTCCTAACAGACAGGGATTCCACCCCTACCGTCAAACACCATTCTGCATTAAGTAATGTTAAAACATTGCAAAATGTAATGTAAAATGTAAAAAAATGTAAATGTCGTTCGAAGATTTTACTGATGTTTTCTGTCAGTATTACTAATAGTGGGCTGAATCAGTTTTAGTTATTTTAAATTTCTGATTTCATTAAGCAGTAGCAAGGACATCAAAGTTTAGAGTGACAAGATACAGATGTCCCTACTTTTGGAAAAGTACCCTATTTCAAGCAGTATCATTATAAGAACTTTTGTCTAAAACAAAGTGCTTTTTTCAACCAGTGCCCCTCCAAGTTTGAACGTCTTTTGACGTGCGTAAAGAACGGTGTTACTAAAGCAGCTCCAGTTAGTTGATGCTTTTGCCTTTGGCTGCTCTTCCCATGCCAAAGCTAATTGTTTGATGGTTGATGAGTTAGTTTGATAAACAGTCAAGAGAAGTAGCTGAAAGATTATGTAACCGTTTTTCCATGATTCAGTTTCCCACTAACTCAAAGCAAGTTTTTCTGTATTTTCTACTTTTCTTCTGTAGGGTTACAGAAACAGATCCAATTTTCGTATTACAGAAATTAATATAATAACTTTAAAATATTTGATGTAAAAAACTACTAGACATCTAGCATGAAGTTTGAATCCATATTAAACCCAAAAGTGTATATATTTTTTACTTTGACAGTATATTTCTACTAGCTTCATCAAGATTGTGCCGTGTGCGCTATGCATTAGAAAGTCTGAAAGAAACATGCTATACGACCTTTGTATTATCTTCGAGCGAGTTCAGAAGTACACAGTAAAGTATTGAATAGAAAGCATAAACCAATATCCAACAGTATTGCCAACAGGCTGGCTTGCACATTGCTATATTTCTTGTAGCTATTGTATATTTTAAAGAAGCCATTTCTGTTTTCTTGCAAGAAAGGTACTGACGTACTCTTTTCATGTTGTTATTTTAGCTTATCTCCCTCAACTTATCAATTCCCGCATATTTTCTTTGTTACAACTTTTCCCTTCATTATGCCTGGTTCATAATGCTGACAATAATTTTTTGGTTTCAGTTCAAGCAGAATATTTGAAGCTTTTCCTTCATTCACTAAGTTGCACTGTTGAATTGTAGAGCAAGTAGCAAAGGATATAATGGAGCTTCAAGAATATTTTTACAATGCCAGTGAAAGTCTCCCTGACGATAGTGACTATTTTATTGGTCATGCAACAACGCCAGGTAAGGCTTTGTATCTAGATAATGGCAAAAATCAAAATGTCCGAAACATTTTCATTGGCTACGTTAAAAATGCTTTTTTGGAGATTCTGCGTGACTGTTGAAGATGGTGATCAAAATACATTAGAATTAGATTAATTGAAGATTTTTTCCAGCCTGGAAACATTTTCCTACTGAAATCAGGCTTTAGGATAACGATCTGTGAAGAAGAAAAGTGATCAGTAATTTTTCATGATTTACTGTTTTACTTAAACGAGTTTCCTGGAGCATTTTTTTATGGTTTTGTGGAGGTATTCATTCAAAGGGATATAAAAAACAAGTGCTTTCTTACCATGCTATGCGTTTGAGAATAATTTGACTAGAAGTATTAACAGTGATATATGTAAAAGAACTTTTGAATAGCAATATATTCTAAATCGAAATTTTAATCGTAAGGATTTCTTTGTCCGTCAACTAGGATTGCTTAATCATTACAATCTCCAAGTTTGTTCTTCTTAAAGTTATTTCTTTTCAATTAAGGTGCATTTCTTGAAAGAACTCTTATACAGTTAGTTCAATTACCTGCAGAATGCTTTATCAACTTACCATTTTAGGAAAACTGGCTGTTCGTGATCCAAAGCGAGGCTCGTGGTTCATTCAAACTCTTTGTGAGCACATCGATAAATATGCAAACCTAAACACATTGCCGGAAATTTTCACAATGGTTCAATGTAAAATAGCAGAGGAAGAAGCGTACAAGGTAATACCTGAGATGAGTTCCACATTGCGAAAGAAGCTGAGTCTATCTGACACCACCAATTTGTGAAGCAACAAATTTTCCATATCGTTGAATAGACACATTAAGTAGAGATAAGCTTTGACAAATATAAGCATGTATAATCTCGTGTTTTATCATTTTTGTTTTCCACTGGTTCTTTTTATCGCTTTGCTAGATAGCTGAAAAAATGTCAACCATTCTGCACTAAACATCGTACCCGATGATAAGCTAATGAGTGAAATCGTGTTATCTTATTCTGTATTGCCGCTTCTTATGTTTGGCATTTGGCTAATAATCAGCTTTTCTGCCCTTCAAACGGCTTCTCTTATTGGTCAAATGGCCTGGTCCTTCAAGTTAGGGGTATTGACAGAGGCACCGGAAGTTTCATAATTCGGCGGGGCAGGACCGGTAGAAGGGCACCTTAGGGTGTCAAAGTTTGTTGATCGGGAATCTTCATTTACCCAATGACGAAGCCTGGTTGTAGGTGAAGGCCCTGTCAAGGGCGAAAGGGTCGGTGTTCTTGGGGCTTAGCCCGTACAAAGGAAAATTTTGCGTTGCTACGCCCTAAAGACTCTCGAAAATGAATGCAACACCCATAGAAAATGCATTTGAATCAAGACTAAAGTCAAACTTCATTCTCGTAATTCCTTTCACTCCAACATCAAGCATCAAGGAAGGCTGGATCCAATCCTACTTTACATTAAAACAAATTTTTGTTCTGATGACCATCTACATGGCTTGATATAACTTTTGAATATAACTTCTCTGAACTTACTGCTTTTTCTTTCTTTATCGAAGTTGGTACAATTTGCAGCTATATTGAAGCTAAATAAAGCAAACTAGTTTAAATTACCAACGCTAAATACAATTTAAAGCAACTATAACTTGTGTTGCATACATATTTCTTGTCACATACATGTTGCATACAAGATCACAAGTATTGAACGATGAAATTTCTGAGATTTTTTCTCTAATTTGTGTAAGGTTGGGGAGTACTCACACTCTTTTGTTTATAAGAACCAGTAAATTTAGGTTCAGGCTGACTGTTCTCAAGTTTTTCGAAAATCTTTGGCTGTGAAGTGAGTGAGACAACCTTCATTTGCCGACAAAATTGAGTATTCACCGAAAAAGTGTTAAACTATATTCATTTGCCATGATGGAAGCGATTTAGATTGATATCAGAACGCATGAAATGAACGCCATTTTAAAACAACGAGAATCATAAGTCAACATAATTAGCATAACAATGCAACACAAGGAAACAATGAGATCACAATCTAACACCCTCTCTTGATCTCATATAGGTTTATATATCAAAAGTAATTGTAAAAGCCTTCAGTCTATCCAAAAATATAATGTTTAAATTTCTTCAGTTTTTCTTTACTAGCAGCTTTAGTCAACAAATCAGCAATCATGTCTTGTGTCGGACAGTATTTAATTGTCACTTTACCTGTCTCTTGTGTTAATGGAATAAAATGATAACGAATATCTATGTGCTTTGCGCGTTGACGGTTTACAGGGTTCTTTAAGAGAGCAATTTCACCTTGATTATCTTCAAAAATAGTTGATGACTGACAAGATTCTTTCAAGTCATTAAGCAGCTGAATAAGATATCGACTCTCTTGTACAGCTGATGCAAGTGCAATATATTCTGCCTCACAAGATCACAAAGCTACTGTGGGCTGGTTCTTTTATTTCCAAGAAATAAGTGTGCCTGTATCACTCAAACTAAAGCAATATCCGCTGGTACTTCGCCTATCTGATGAGGATGCCCAGTCTGCGTCACTGTAACCAAGTAGGACTAAATTCTCTCTGCACTTCCTGTAGCATAACTCATACTCTAAAATACCTTTCAAATATCTCAGAGCATGTTTCACTGCTGTCCAATGACTCTGAAGTGGATTGGATAAATTCTGCGATAACTTGGTGACTACCCAACAAAGATCTGGTCTTGTGCATGTCATCGCATATATTAAACTACCAACAGCTTCTCTGTATAGCTCGGAATCACACTTTGACTGGTCAGAGAAGTCAAGCTTCTGCTCTGACGGTGTCATCCTTGGTTTACAATCAGACATTTGAAAATGGCTTTGAAAAAAGCAAACATTTTAAGACATACTAAAAGCTTTTTCGTCTGACACTCCTCAGAGCATAAAACGTCAGAATAGGTTCCGAAAAAAACACGATGGAAAAATATATACCCAGTTATGGATCGAAATAGGCCAATCAGAAAAACAGTTATCCATCGAGAGATTCTTTCAAAGCCATTTTCAAATTCTGTACCGCAAAAAAATTGTTCAAATCAGACATTTGAAATCTCTCAAGGATCCTTGACAAATATTTCTTTTGTGACATCTTTGCAAAACCACCTCCCTGCTCAAAACTCCACACCCAAAAAATATGAAAGTTTTCCCAGGTCTTTCATTCTAAATCTCTCTTGAAGCATCAACTTTATCTCATTAAAAATTCTATTTTCACTTGCAGCAATAATTATATCATCAACCCAAATCAGTAAATATACCATTTTCTTGCCAACTTCTTTCATATAAACACAGTTATCAACTGAGCTTTGAACAAAATTGTTCTCTAATAGATAGTTGTGCAGTAACATATTCCAGTTTCTACCTGACTGCTTTAATCCGGAGAGTGACTTGTTTAGTTTATGCACCAATCTTTCACTCTTATCAAGACTAGGAGTCTCAAAACCTTCTGCTTGATCCATGTAGATCTCACAATCAATGGGTGCATTTAAGTATGCTGGTCTTGACATCCATTTGATGTAAAATTAAGTTATGCTGTGCTGCTAGCTGGCATAACACTCTAACTGATACTATACTTGCAGTAGGAGCAAAAGTCTCTTGAAAATCAATTTCTTTTACCTGGCTATAATCTTTTGCTACAAATCTTGCTTTGTAGGTGATTTCTCCATCTGCTGCACCCTCTTTTATGGTGTAAACCAAGCGACCCTCTACTGGTGTTCTACCATCTGGCAATGTTGTTACTGTAAAAGTACCATTTTCAATAAGAGAATTCATTTCCTCCTTCATTGCACCTTTCCAGTTCTCAGAGTCTGGAGATTGCAAAGCTTTCTGGTATGTCTGATGAAAAGACGAAACTTTATAACAATAGTCAACTGAATTCATTACCTGATTATTTTCAATTTCCTGCTCAGTGATGTAATCACCAAGACGAATTGGTGGTCTCCTTTCCCTTTTAGGATACCTACTTTCAGATGGCATTTGATTATCAGTTGTCTTCACTTGTTGTTTTCTCTGTTTCATCATTTAATCTCTCTAGAAACAACATGGCCTCCTCATAATCAGATAATACACTATCTGTTTGTGTCTGCTGCTCAATCACTTTCTTGATTGGAAATTTCACAACTCTGTACTTCATAACTTTGTTAGTTTCAGGAATAAATACAAGATAAGAAGGACTGTCCTTATCATATCCTAGAAAAATTCCATTTGTATCTCTATCATCCAGCTTACTTCTTTTCTCCTTGTTTGCAAAGCATTCGGCTCTAAATATCCTCATATTAGAGATATTAGGCTTCCTCCCTGCCATGGCATGATATGGTGTCTTCTGCAGACGTTTGTTATAGCACCTGTTGCGTATATAAGCTGCTGCCATCACTGCATAAGGCCAAAATTCTTTACTGATATTCCCTTGTTTCAGCTGGTATCTCCCCATTTCAAAGAGGATTCGCCAGTGTCGTTCAGCAGTGCCATTCTGATGAGAAGAGTTAGGACATGAGGTGTCATGTCTAATTCCATTTTTCAAAAGATAGGAATCAAACTCTTTTGAAATGAATTCACCACCACCATCAGATCTCATGTATTTGACTGTGCCATAAGGAGCTTCATCTGCTAGAAACTTTTCCGTAGCTTTAAATGCACCACTCTTATTCTTGAGAAAATATACAGCTACTGCACCTGTAAAGTCATCAGTAAAAGCAATAATGTATTTGAAACCATCACGAGAAACGGGTACAACTGGTCCATAAAGATCTGTGTGTACTAATGCTAATGGGACTTTTGCTTTGGCATCTGGTTTTCTGCTTCGGGAATCTGCAAGCTTCCCCAATGTGCAAGTATTACAGTCTCCTGGCTTGACACTTTTTTTTACCAGTAACTGTCATTCCATCACCAACATCTTTTTGCTTAATAATGGCCTAGAATTGCATTCCATTTTTTTATATCTCGTGAGTAATTTACAGAATCAGACTCAATATTTATATCAAATGTTTTTAGATAATATAGTCTACCATTTTATCTCTATGTTAAATTCAGTTCCATCCTTGTACTTCAGCTCAGCATGGTCTGGCTGGAACATTATGCAAGCTCCTTTGTCAGTTGCAGCTTGTACAGAGAATATATCTTGAGGATACGAAGGGACATATAGTGCACTTGTCAGAGTAACCTTCTTAGGGTTTCCACCTTTATCTTGGATAACAACTTCTACATCTCCCCGCATAAGGGCAACATTGTTAGCCTTTGCTCCATTAGCTAACTGAATGTGATGCTTAAAAGGATCAAATGTACTATCAAACCTTGTAAATTTCGACTTGTCTGTAAAAATATGACTTGTGGCACCACAATCTACTAGAAGTGAGTTTTGTTTACCAACTTTGCTTTCATCTGTTCCAGTATTCATTGCAAAGACAAATGAATGTTCAACCTCTTATTCTGTTACTCTGTTCGCCTTGTCTGTCCTCCCCCACTTCTGTCTTCGACATGATCTATCATTGTGAGTTCCAGAGCGGCATGTACTACACCACATCTCACTTTTTCGCTTGTCATCCACTGAACAATTACGTGCTATGTGTCCCGACTGATTGCACTTACAACAAACAATGCCACCCTTCTTCTTTGACTGACGGCCTTTTTCTGAAGGAATGTATTTGAGTTTTATGATGGAATCACTTTCAGTAATCTTTGACTTTTCGGTATCTTCGAAGCTTTTGAGGGCAACTTTGAATTCGGTGAAGCTTTGTTTCTTGTCGCTTTGAGTAATGAAAACAACGAAAGGTTTGAAACTCTCAGGTAACTCCTTTAGGACCATGGCAATTAAAATATCATCGCTTACTGTTTCTTCAGCATTCTTCAGTGCCGTGAAAGCTTTTTCTGCTCGTATGACATAATCGGTGACAGATTCTTCGGGTGATTTTATCAGCGAAGTTAATTCTGTATAGAGGGAAATTATACGCGGTTTCCCAGTGCCAGCGTAGTGTGCTCTTAAAATCTTAAGGGCATTTCCTCCATCATCAACAGCATCACACATAATCAACGAGAGGCTCTTATCATCAAGGAACTGTATTAATTCTGCAAACGCCTCTTCATTCTTCGATGGATTTACATCTTCATCGGAAAGGATCGTTGTCTTTAAATTTCGAAGCTTCATATGGCCTAAAAACCTTATCTCCCACTGTTCGTAATTTCCTTCATTTCCAACGAAAATAAATCATGTAAAATTTTCCAAAGCCAATTTTCCAAAAAGATAACATCTTGTATCAAATATAATTTCAAGGAAATTTATCACTGTTTATTCTGATGGACATATGTGATTTTTAGGCGGAACCCTTAAGAAATCTTTGCTGACCACGCCCTTAAATTTATTACCTAGAGGAACAGTCCATTAATGATTTTTGATACCACAATTGATATCTCATCTAAGGCAATTGGTAAATACAAGAGGTTGACCGATTACAGATTTGACAAGCCATCTATGATAGCAACATGATTGTAGTTCATTTTCCGTCTTTTATCCTTTCTTTCTTTTTTCATTCTTCTGTCCAGTTTCATTGTTTTCTTTAGTGGGAAATATGTTTGAAATTAACTTTTGTTTGGATAACTGCGATGGAATTTGCGAGTAGCTTTTATGTTCTCATATATAGTTTGTTTGATTATTTGGTACTGGCTAATTTTGCATCAGGTATTTTCAAGGGCACAGAGAGGTTATAGAGGCCCCTGGGGTAAAACGGGAAAATACAGATTCCCTGCGGGCGAAGCAAGCGGAAAATTTCGGCAAACACGCTCTTCAGATTAACTTAAAGTACATTTCAGAATGATTTCTTGCAGCCATCGTCTTTCGTTTCAAACAGATAAGCATTTCTAGCCATACTTCTGTTACGTTTGATTAATTCAGTTCTTTAAATCGACATCTTTCTTTTATGAAGGTCCTTAGAACTTGAGACCCTAGAAAAATTTGATCACCCCCACTTTTCCCCTCTCTTTGTCACCCTGGGTAGGTTTATGCTTTCAAAGCTTGTGAAAAATGCAGAAAATTTGCTTGCTTTGACTATAAATTGTACTTCAAACAGTACACACTTTTACTGTTTATTACTACACAAAACCGTTTAATCGCTGCACAAATTGGTTATCACTGAACCTCAAAACTAGGTTTGTCTTGGGTGGGCTTTCGGCACGCTGAAAATTTCCCGAGAGAAGCCCGAATTTTCCGACAAGAACGCTGAACGGGGAGGCATTAGCCCCACATGCCCTCATACTTTTCGCCACTAACCAACTGAATGTATTTGTCGTAAAAAAAGTGGTTCAAGAGACTTTAGCATATATGTTAGCTGCTGACGGTTTAAACCTTTTACCTGCTTGGTACTGTACTTATGGTTTGAAAACATGGCCATTAAGATACACCTTCTTGATATGGAAGGTGCAGTTTTCCGCTCTAGCAAAAGTACACAAGACAAATAAAAGTGTATATTTGCCTGCGGAAATGAAAGCCATTTTTCCCTAAGTTAAAGAGCATTTGCTCTGAACAGTAGCATTCTTTTACTTAATTTGTTTCTTTTTGGGGAAGGAAAGCATATTTGAGTTGAAAAGGCTCCATGTTAGCAAATTGTGAGACTTTTATCTGCGCAAGAAAGACGTAGACCAAAAGTTGATCTTTAAAATTTGCTCGAATTTTGTTTTTCTGAAACATTATAAGAAATTCTGGGATGCATGCTCGGTGAACTTAGCTCCATTTGACTTGCATTGACTTGACCACTGCCAGTATCTTCCCAAAGTACGACTTCTTTCTTCGTTAGCAAGAGCTATTTCCTGATGAAGATTGCTTGCTTGAGACATCAGTTGAAGATGCAAAACAAAATGAAGTTGGAAAGCGTAGACTAGAAAAATCGAAATCAATTTCAATACTGATACAAGTGAATTATTTCTCGCCATATTTGTTTTGGTCTGAAAAATCAATCCTGCTGCAAAATCAATCTCTTAAAATAAGCAGCAAGCATATCTTCACAGAGATGACCACATTCAGTTGGCTAAGACCTTAAAATATCAAACTTGCATGCTTCTACTTGACTCGCACTTTCGTCGTTCTTTTCAGAAGTTTTAGAAGATGTATAAAATGGAGGCTCGTGACTTTGTCTTATAGACTAGGCGGAGAATAGGGGAATGGTCGCCTGAGAGCGAAATTTATGAGACCAAGTGCTTTGGTCAATTCGAGGGTGCTGATTTTGAAAACCGATGTTAAACAGGGTTTTTGGGAGGCCATCAGCCTGCGTTTTGTGTTTGAAATCTCGTTTCTGGGTATATGAAAGTAATCAATGAAAATTAACTTACACGGAAATAAATGGAAGTCTTAAAGTTTATTAAGCATACTTCTTGCGCATAAACGCTCAACATTTATTTAAAATCTGTTAAGGGGGGACAAAAGCCTCGTTTCCACGAGAAAAATGCGTAATCAATGTTAAAGAAGCGCCGAAGATCTCTAACTTGCTGTTTTCAGCTGTGACAAAATCACTCAAGCGGAAATACTGGCAACAGGAAGATCTCACATAAGGGCTCAGTACGAGAAATTGCAAGGCGGACTTTTTCTTTGCAGGACTTTTCCTTTTTCATGTTACCAGATAAAACTATGGAACTAAGTTATGACAGAATATTGCCTTGAATTTTCTCCCGTTGAAATCTATTGGAGGTGCTGTTTTTGACCATTCCTACATTAACATAACCTAGAATTTTCCTTGCCGCTAACCAGGTGGAGGCCTTTAGAAAATACATTCAAAAACATAAGATTTTGGCCTTTCTTTAGAATACGCTGTGCAGTCCCTCGACCTGACTTCAGCCGCGCTTCAAATCGATCCAACAAGAGACTAACAAAGATTTACACTCTAGTCTAAAAATAGCATAGAACGATCTTCTGACTCAGCCTGGTACAAGAAACATAAAATTACAAACCTTTGTGAAAACTATATTTTGGATTAATGCTAAGGTAGATAAGATAGGCAGGCGCGAAATAAAAGGACTGCTAAGATCTTATCACTAACTTAGCCTGGTAAAAATGAGATCCAAGTTTCATTTTGAGCAACCTTTTAACACAAGGTATGTAAAAGTTGAAAACCAAGTGGCCCCCGAAGAAAATCTATATGTTTTTCTGGCCCAGCATTTAAAATAATTAAAAACCCCTGATTTTGATGCATTTTAAGTTATATTTATTTACCAATTACCAAAACAATTTATAGCTTAAAACTTTCGAAATGGATATGGCAAGCTGATACAATATAGCTTACCTCTCAAATTTATGCATATTTTCGAAAATATTGGTTTCCTTCGTCCGCCTTGCAATTTCCCTAACTGAGCCCTTAGGCATGATCGTCTTTTTGCCAGTACTTCCGCTTGAGTGATTTTGCCTGAAGTTAGACATCCAGCGCCTTCGGCGCTGCTATATCATTGTGCGTAATCTTAACCTTTTTATCCTTAAATAGACATCTTAAATGCTTGATACTTCTGTAGTTGGGACAAATTTTTGAAGTGTTGTCCGAAGTAACTACGAAGCGCCATTTATTACTAACTGGTAAATAGCACTAATGGAAAAACAACCGGATCAGATAAACATAGTTTAATCATTTCAAAGTTCTTCAAGATCGTCTTCTGAGTCACTGCACACTAAGCGTAAAGCTCTTTTGTACTTCAGAGAAAGCTCCCAGATTTGTTCTTTTAATAAGCACCACTCTGACGATAGAATCCTCATTGATCCCAACCATGATCTATCTATTAGGAAGCCCAACTGAAGCATAAAACCTGCCAGCTTGTCTTAAAATCATAGTGATGTAGTTCGCACGTAGAATATTAAGCCTGTGTTTTGTTCACGTGGCGGTAAATGACTGAGATTTATGATCTCTTAATGTGTTCCAAACTTTTGCACAAGCAATATGTGTATAAAAAGATTTAATCAAGATGTTCTTTGATTTCTATAAAGCACGAAAAAGAGGCTGATGGGCCCCAGAATCCTCGTATAACATCGATTATCGAAATCAGCACCCTAGAGTTTCGCTCTCAGGCGATCATTCCCCTATTCTCCGCCTGGTATAAAGGTAGACATTTTCAAGCTGTTACATTGAGAAAATCAATTTAATTTTAGATATCAGTGATATCCTTGTGAATAAAATAAAAAATTGGAAGTAACTTTGCAAAATATAATATACTCGCCTAAATTTATGAGACCACTTTTATAAAGAGGCAGCTGCTAATCTTACATTGGCAGCATAGACGTATGTACAGAGGAATCTGATCGTGTGTTGGATAACAGTCGCTCCTGTGGTGTAATGGACAAACTTTTTTCTACAGGGGGGAGACACGTATGCACTGGCTCGAGCTATCACTGTAAAGAGAAAAGTAAATCGATATCACATTAGAGTCCAAGAATGCACTGGTGCCTTTATTAAAAAAAGATACAGCAAAATGGCCCGGATGAAGGAGACAAGCAGGCTAAACCAGCATGGCGCTATACTCCTTGATTTTATTTGATCTATTTACTAACGTATCTAGACGGGAGGCTTATACGAGGGGGGCTTATAAATCTAAAGTAGAAATAAGAATACACTATTAAAATACCTCGTATATTTTAGTAGGAATTTTTTTATTAACACCTAATTAACAATCAACAAAAGTATGAATTTTTGTGGTAATTCAATAAAACACTAAGGGCCTCCTTAAATGGCACTAGTCAACAAATCGAGGGGGCCAATTCGAGGATTTACGGTAGCAGTGGGAGCTTATGCGAGGGGGCTTGTTGACAATTTGGTGTTCTAGGGATTGGGCTTATTCGAGGAGGGTTTCTTTGAAGGAAGGGAGGGGAAGGGGCAATTCGAGGGTTTACGGTATTTGTCTATTATTTGCATAACTTCAATAGATAACGTTCCGTATCACAGCAATGCTTGCACTTTCGATGTGTAAACATGGCCTACTGAAAATATTCGAGACCAAAAAGATCTTATTTCTCAATCAATACAACAGACTCTTGTTATTCACATTGATGTGCGCTCTAAACGAAAGGTCATCCTTTCTTTTTCCCTATCTGTCTGTCATTAGAGTTCTAGCATGACTTTTCTCCTCCCAAACTTTTCCTAAAAATCCTGATCAAAAAACATTTTAATGTGAATAATAGTTCTTGAATATTCAATGGTCACAAAGCAATGTTGAATATTGACTGGTCAATCACGAAGTTACAAATAGGAACCTAGCAAGATAATCAGGGCTCTTGCAACAGGATGCTTTGTGTTACATTGAACATAATCGAAAACTTATGGAAAATCAAACTACAGACGATGAAAATGTGGTTTCCTCAATGATTGGCTAATATCAACAATTGGTTTTCCCACCTTAACAGTTTGCGTTGCTCACTTTGGCTGGACTAGCTGCGCTAGTGGACGATATTTGAAACTGAGAGCAAAAAGCTACGGGAAAATGCAAAAAGACTTAATGGAATTGAACGGTGATAAAAAAGCATTCCCTTTTTTCCTGTTGGCATATCTGTTGCGGGCGACAGCTTTACTACAACCGGAACACAGCAATTTGATTCTAGGGCTCTGGAATCAAAGTTGTCTCTGATTGGTTTAAATCGTGTAATTATTAAACAAGGTCAACTGTGCGCGAATTTCACTCTAGTGAAAATGAAAGTTGAGTACAATAGGGGCGACACTGCCTTTTAATCAAAATTGAGATTTTAAGATGTCAGCTCAAGACTGATAAAAGGATCTGTGGATGATTTATCTAGATAAGAAATCGATGAAAACGAGGACCTGTTGGTCTGCTTCCTAAATTTCTAACCAATGTAAAATCGAGGACTGTACGGCTGTAAAATCGAGGATGCGTTAAAGTGTTAACCATAAATGAAAACGAGAACCTGTTAATCTACTCGATTTGAAACACAAGTAAAAATGAAGATTTTGCGACAAAACCTGAAAGTGTTTACCCTAAATGGAAACTAGAACCTGTCGACGTACTCCCTAAAAATGACATCGAAATGATAACAAGGATTTGGCGACACACTCTAAAAGTGTTTACCATAAACGAAAATTAGGACCTGTCGACGTCCTCTCACGTGGAACCCAATGCGCAAATCTATTACCCTAATCATGATACGCTGGTTCCAAGGACAGCCTAGCAGTGAACAGCAAATGGCCTTGGTTGCAGGATCCGTGTTGCAGGAACAGCAACTTTTTTACGTCCCTGTCTTCAAATAAAATATATTGGGTTTGAATAACACTATGCCTGTGGACATCTTCTAACGGTTATAAAGGTTATTCTAATCATACAACTATTATAAAGGTTATTCTAAAACTCTTCAAGACCTTTCCTATAGACAATACGACGGGACATATTGATTAAGTAAAGCTTAGGTATATTTCTTGATACTTTGCTTCTGTCAAAATCCATTTTAGATCCAGTCTCTGGCCATCCCTAAGATATGATAATTCTAAAATCTTTTCTTGACGCTGACCATGGTGCTTGTATTTTCTAGGCCCTATCAAGGCTTTGATGTTGAGTGGAGGAAAAGAAGGTTGTCACCCTGCCATATATTGATTTTCCTTGCCAATCATTCCAGCAAAACAGGTCCCACAATAAATTTTGATTGCATAAATTTGGTCATTTCTCCTGTCCTTGCACAAAATAATTCATGCATTCGCCTCTATATCTGCTTCTTATCTTCTTATCTATCTGAAACTAGCCAGTTGCTTGATGATCGCATTAAACTTTATTCTCCAATCGTTTGCCACTCTCTCTTATGGCTCTTTAACTACTATTTTATTGTTGCATGAAAAAAATTACTTACAAATATACCTTATTTTGAGAGTAGCCTCTAAAATGTATAATGTAGTTAGTTATTTTTTTTGGCAGTGAAACTGGTGCAACTCAGTCTATTTTCTTGTATAATAATATAATCTATTTAAATTGGCAAAGTTGTAGTCGATCTTAGGTGTTGATGACATTGTCCATAAACTCTTGAAAATTTTAGACACATTCTAGAAATGAATAAAGTGTGAATAAACACAAGATGCTTGAAAATTCTAACAAATGGTGCCATAATGACGTCTAAATATATAAGGAAGTTTCGAAATACACTTTTGATTAAACCGTAAATTTGCCAACAATTGTAGCATTATGTTTATTTAATGGAAATAATTGAGCATCTTACTGAATGTGTTATAGGATCATTTGCGAAAAATATTTCTCCATCAATGGACCTAGATTATCTACACAGCACTGCCTAAACAGCATAATATACAAAGTAATTTCAATTTTATTTGATTTTAGCTAGTGTCACAGGAAATTAAGAGTGCTACAATCTATTGGAGGATATGTTACCTGAGGCAAAATAAAATAAATAATAAGCCATATATTAGCAAATGCTAGGGTGTTTTTCTTTAGTTTTGCCCTAACATGATCTCAAATAAGAACTTCTATTTTAAATGAACGTACAGATCTGCTCATAATAAAAGAATCAAGTTAGAAGCCACTCTGTGGTAGATTAAAAGGTCATCGCCGAAAACATACTGGATTAGGACAATTGGTGATCACATACCAGTTCTGATGTATAATAGCTCTACTTGGGGACTGATACAAAAAGATACGAAAGGTCTAGATGCTTTTCACAGACAGCAACTGAGACAGCTAATAGGAAAAAAGTATCCTAACAAGATCTCCAATCAGAACTTGTACAAAAGATGCGAAAAAGGACCAATTTCAATTGACATCCTCAAGGGTAGATGGCGGCTGTTTGGTCACATATTGCGTTTGTCCAACGATACACCGGCTGTGAAGGCAATGAGATTTTACTTTGAGGGATCGGAGAGGGGATTCAGAGGCAGACCTAGAGAAACTCTCGTGACAACCTTAAATAAAGATATCACCAGAGCAAGAGCAATGGAAAGGTCTTTTCCACTACCGAACATAAAGAACAATGGAGATTTTGAAAAGATACGATCCACAGCAAGGGACCGCAAAGAATGGAGAAGATTATCAGAAGTAGTGTGCAGAGCTGCAGAAGCAGAAACAACATGAAACCTTCATGTCGGGACTGCGTAACTGCAATTATATATATATATATATATATAAACTTGAAATGAAGCGTAGGGTAAAACCAAATCTTATAGACTTTATTCGGACGAGAGGACTTTATTGTCCAATTCGGCATGACCAACAATGCCAAATAATTGTTTCTAGTTGCAGAAGAAGCATTATTTCCGCAAAGAAATTAGATTGTTTTTCTGAAAACTCAACAACATCTTGATTAAGGAAAGACAAACACCTGCGCTAGTATACAGAATTCAGTCTTCTTGTCCTGCTCATATGAATGAGACCATAGCCATGATAAGATCTAGAACGAGGTTTGCAATGTTTATCGCTCATCAATGTTGGACGTCATCATTGCAATTATCATTAAACTTCATCAATAATGAATCATTCCCAGGGATTCGTATTCGTGGTTCGAAAGCCCAAAAAGGCTGGCTCTCAAATATCGCAGACTTGTTCGGATGACGAAACCTTCAGTTCTTTATTTCAAAACAATACCGTCTGAAACCAATCAGTGTTGCAGGGTCATAGCACATGCATAACAGCATTCGCACAGCTGTTCTGTCTGCGACCAATTCTTGAACTTCCTGCCAGAGCTTCAAGTGATAATACGAATGTGCAAAAATTAATGCTCTTTTATATCGCAAGCATCGCAAGGCCCTCATCGGCGATGATCGTCATCTCTTATCCTTTTTTGTTGATGATTGAATAGAAAAGAAAGTTTTGTTTCGAATTTGATCGACTACGGTCAATATCTTTCTCGGCAAACTGGAACTCGACCATTATAATAGGTGATAAATTCAACTTCAGATCGAGAATTTGAGACAATATAATACTCCTTTTGTGTGTGTAGGCCAACATACTCATTTTATACCATGTTTAAGTATTTCAGGTTGTAAGATACTTGAATGCAGGGACGGACTGGCTATTAAGGCTACTAGGAGGCTGCACACACAAGGGCTCCCTCACAAGCGGCCTTACAAAGACCCTTATCTTGCGAAAACTTTTCCATAAATCGTTAATTTACGTTAGTAGCAGCTGATATATCATTCTGAAACTGTAACAAACCACATTCAGGTGTCATTTTGGTTGTATTATTGCACTTTTTGTACTTGAAAAACATCTTTGTTACCTTTATCAAATATTCATGCATACATATGTTTTCACTTTTCTTTACAAATTGCTGAATAGTATATCAAAAATAAAGCAAAAAACAAAAACCGAATTTTCTTTAGAAAATAAACGATGTTCCCCTTTCTTTGCTTCCTGGGTACAATAATCTGACCAAAATGCAAGCAAAGTCATTATAAACTTTTAAAACGTTACCAATATGCAATGTCCTGCTTTTTAATTGCCAATTGAAGTCGCACGAGAGTGGTAGACTGCAAAGTGGAACCAAATCCATCTGACCAGAGCAAGTAAAACGCACGATGTAAACATTATCGCTTTCATAATGGATGTAAAACACTGTATTTGAATCCCCTCTCGGCGTTTGCCGTGTTTCTTCCTATCAGATATTGCTCAATATTTAATCGCAAAAGCCACAGAATTCTTTTGAACCCGATGAGCTACCACTGTTCACTGATTCACTTCGTCATTTATAGAAAATAAGGGAAAGCATTCGCTTTCAAAGTGAAACAGACTGTTAAAAGAATTCAATTTGCAGCATTATATTAACAGAAGCAATGGCATCATTGGAAACTAGCTTTTTTATATCTGACACTTAAAAAGGAAACTAGCATAATGTATATAATATGTCAATTCGTAAAGAGTACTTTCAGTTGATTTACATTTTTGTAAACGCTTTCTTTTTAAATATAAAAATCAACATTTTACTAACTTGGTCAATGGGGCAATCAGTCATTAACAAGATATTACCCATCGTGCAATCAATACACAAAATCTTCAAGAGAAAGGCTAATTTCTAAAAGATAGGGGCTTTTTGTAGCAACTTATTTCTGGCTGTTTGCATTCATGGGGCTTCATGTTGGCATTTCAGATAATAAGCCCGTTATTTCAAGTTAGTGAATTGACTTCAATTGGTGAATTGTCTTTGGTAACTGAAAGTGTAACTGCAACCTTTAAGAGCAGCTGTTGTTTGCTAAGAAATTGATTGCTAGATATTTCAAAAATTTTATTCACACAAGCTGTATAAAATTTGGAGATCATGTGGCACATGACACTTGCTAAACAATTCGCTTAGAAATATTAAATTTTCAGAACGTCACTAAATATTCTTACTGAAGAACGTCAAATAATTGGTGGTATAAAGGAAGCACAAATATTCTACATTAAGTGCGAGGTATCTTATGTATTACTTCAAACACTTTGTAAGCGCTGGTTTTGTATGTAAGCACAAGTTTGCTATAACTAATCATCATACATTTTTGCTATAACTAATCGTCAAAATGAATTTCTTGAAATCAACTGAGTTTCAAGTTCCAAAGGTCTTGATAAGCTTCTCGAACTCTGCAAAATAATAAAAAGATGAAAAAGTTAGTTTTGCAGTTGGCAAACCGTAACAAGCAGTAGCATAATGCAGATTAGGGTACCTTTGTTTGACAACTAAGGACCCCCAACAAAAAGGGGCTCCTAAATCATTTTTATCTTAATGTTTTAAGGTATCACGCAAGTTCATCTCATTTTCAAAAACTTTTACATTTCGTCGACTGAAGTTTCGATAACTCAAGCTCCCCCTAGTGAATGAGCAATTTTCTTTTGTGTTTGACATCCATCTCAGTGCTTTTCCTTATGCTAGGCGCACACGAGAAATTTTAGCTGCGCTAAATAGATAGCGTTGCTGAGATCATGAGCAAAATTTTTCGATTTTTTCTGGTTTATTTATTTATGACAAGTTGGATTTAGAAATTTTTTTTACTTATTGTGAATCATTTCTTATTGTAAGTTCTTAGGATGCACCCAGTAAATCAATCATTCTTATTGAAAGACTACTATGGTTGTAAAATAAAATAAAATCAAAATTTCAATCGAAAATGTAAGAGGCTGTATAAAGGTGCTTATAAATAAATTATATTCAATTGATTGCGCTTTGTTTACGAAATTTGACCGCATAGAAAGGTATGCCGTATGCAAGATAGAGTTTATTAAAAAAAGAGGGGCTGGATGAAAAGTCAACGTCAACTAAGAGCCTGTTCGAGAATAAGCTTAAAGGTAGTCGTCAGATACTAAAGTGGATTGAGCCATCTGTTAATTAATATTATCCAATCAATAGGCATGTGAAGGGTACCACTCTCATTGATTGGTCAGTGGTTGATTGACAGATGTCTGAAGCATCCTTATTCTGTTGTGAAAATCATGTTTAAGCCATACCGTAAACGTTGATGAATCCATCGCAATCCCAATCAAAAACCCTAATTAATTTGGCAATTTCCTCCTTTGTGATTTCTTCACCAAGCTGTTGAAATGCATGCAGAAGTTCGTCGGAGCCAATCAGTCCATTTCTGTCAGTATCGACAATTTGAAATGCCTTCTGCACTTTCTCCCATTGATTTGGTAGGTTGTTTGGTCTCACGATTGTTTCAAGTTCTTCGAAGCTTATGCTACCATCCCCTATTTGTAGTTAAGAATTTCATTGCATTTATCAATGAACTACGATCGAACAGATTTAACTATATCAAAATAAAGCCTTAAGTAAATAACATATAGATAGAAGGCTATATGCGAATCTGATTTGAGATATAAGTAAATGACTGTATTTAACTATTTCTACTTGGAACCACAGAAACAACCAGATTTCTAATTCTTACAAGCGTAACTTGATATAATTAAACTTGTTCAATTTGGCGGTCATGACAAATAAAAGAAAATAAAGAAACAATTGTAACTCGCTTTACTATCGAGAAATCCTTTGGGTCATAAAAAAGCTGATATTTTTTGTTGACAATTGTGAACTTTTCAATTTCGATATTATAGATCATGATATGTCAAACAGAATAATGTGAGTATAAAAAGCCTTTTGTGATGACTCCAGATTATACAATGGTCTTACCACCTCTATTTTCACTTGCATAATACAAGTTGAAGTGCAGTTTTAGTTAAGGATGGCCGACCGAGTCATAGCTAAGGGGAAGATTGAACTGAGGACAGGTGTTTGATAGGAATTGCTATTTCAATACTTGATACTTTCTGGATTTCAATGAAGAAAAGTAGAGTTTCAAGATCTAGCAGCGCTTTGATGTTCCATTTTTCATCTTCAGAAGAGCAGAAGATATTCAGTGGTTAGAATGAAATATTGCACTGTTATTACCGCTTGTGTCGATCATTTCCACAATGTCGTTCAGTTCTTTTTCAGATAACTGTATTCCAAGTTCCCGCATGACGTCTGTGAGCTCATCTCTTGAAATCTCTCCACTTCCATCGCGATCAAACAAATTAAATGCTTGACTAAGCTCTAGAAAGAATAAATGGGGCATTTAAATCTGAAGCAACGGTAACTTATACATTTTCTAGATGTAGTTGATGTATTGTCAACCCGTTTTTTCTCATGCGTTTACCTAGCAACAGTCTATACAAAAATCTCGTTTTATATATTATACAAATTTGAACCCATATTAAACTGACAGAGCTAGCATAAAGAGTTGAGTTTCATTACATTCAACTTTTCGATTTAGCCGAATATTCCCTTATCAGGATACAGTGCAAAAACATAAAAGACCAGAGGTAATTTGAACTTCGGTGTAATATTTTCAGTAGATCAATGGCTTAAGATTTAGCTGGAAGAACAGATGCATTTTTCATATTTTATTTTCAAAAAAGGAACAACATAGTTCATTACAAGCTTGTATGAATTCTACGTGTAAATGAAGTGCCATGGCCAAGAGAAATCACATAAACACAAAATTTACATCATTTTTTGTAGGTTACTTACTTGTTCTATTCATTCTGTCGTTAGGTTTGTCGTTCTTCTTACATTTTATTGAATGCTTTCGTTAGCCGTCACAAGTAAAATGTGATATCTGTCTTGGTTGACGCATGTCATTGTACTTGGCATTTCAAAAACTTGTCAAGACAAGGACAATGAGAGTCACCTGCTACCAGAGCGTAGGCAGCGCTATGTGTTTTCAAAACAATTCTGCTTTAGGAAGTTCAAATAGAAATCAGCCCTTTGATAACATTAATTTTGTAAAACCAATTTATGCCGACTTCATCAAGTATTAAAATCTAATTGTCTGTTTTTAGAAGATGTTGTAAAGAACAAGTGAATTTTAAAAAAAGACTCAAAAGGCTGAATTAGATTTATGTCTGTAATATTTTACGACGTAAAATTCGGCCTTTGCTATATTTGAGTCGTAGTCAAACGAAAATGAAAAAGATGTAAAAACGCGCACAAATTTAGCAGTTATATCAGCAATATTTTTTAAAACAAATGAAAAAGTTCAAGGCTTATTGAATTAATCCAGAATTTTCGTTGATGGTACGTGTAAATGCGACGAACCAAAAACAAGCTACCTAACAGCAAACAGCACATACAGATTCAACGTTAAAAAGCTTCTAATCTAAACCAGAATCTAAGGAGCATATTGTAAGAAATAAATAAATTAAGTCATCACCTTCGCTTGAAATTTCACCAAATACAGATTTACTTTTTTGCATTGCAGAATTTTCCGTCTAAGTAAGAGAAAATATCGTTTTAGATCAGAATAGATATTAAATTAATGATAGAGATAAAGATTTAGAACAATTATTCAACCGAATGGCATTGAGCCTTATTTGGAACTGAAAAAAGAGGTTGATAGATAAAATCAAAATCAGACTATGCTACCCTCGACTTTAACGTGTTGATCATTTTTTTTAAATGCTAGCATTATTTGTATTAGTACTCATTTTCAAACTCTTGCTGGGATTCGTTTTGTGAAATTTGACCAAGAAGCACTCCGAAAAAAGGCGAATTTCCTAAGATTTCACGATTGATTTCAAAATACACTCCACTCACGTTAAATACAATAGGTAAGTTATCTTAAGCCCTGTTTACACTACAACTTTTTACCCGGGTTAAAGCTAATCTGGGTTGAACCCAGGTTGAACCCACTTTCGTTTACACTACATTTACAACAAAGTATAGTGTAAACGCAAAGTTGGGTTGAACCCAGGTTATATTCGTCACGCATGCGCTTCGTTGTGAAGGACGCTTTATGGTGCATGAATCTAGCTGTTGATGGATGTCTTCGTTCGCCCATATTTCGATTAACGACATGACTTCATCGTCGCCCCATAGTTTACCTCTTTCAGCCCTTGTTTCATTCATTTTCCATATATGCTGCTTTAAATTGAAGTACCTTTTTGCACGAGCATTCCAAGACGAATTTTGCTTTGACTTTGTGTTTGGCGTCTTTCATGGCTCAAAAGGCGCATGCGCGAATTAAATCGTTAACCTGGGTTCAACCCAGGTTTGCGTTTACACTGCATTTCGAAGTTCTTAGGCTGGGGTCAACCTAGGTTCAATCCACCTCCAGAGTAGGGTTGGCTTAGCCCAGATTCAACCCAGGTTAGCTGCGTTTACACTACAAAATTTCTAACTCATGCTAACGTTAACCCAGGTTCAACCCAAGTTAAAAGCTGTAGTGTAAACAGGGCTTAACAGCGTGACTCAATAAAACCAAAGGCGTTGAAAGGCCTATTTAAAATATGTTATGGGTTAACAATTGGATTAAGAATCCGTTAAAAGATGACAAAAGCAGATAAATAGAAAACAGGAGACTTAAGCACAGTTTTTCAAAAATTTGCAAGTAAGTTGAATATTAAAGTTGATTATATTCAAAATAGGAAGAAAATTTAATAGAAAATTCACGTTAATTTGATTCAGTGTGACAGTGCAGTCTTATGAAGGGCACTGTAGTAGAGCCAAATGAACCTTGGGGTACAAAAAGGCTTTTTGGCATTTGAATGCTAGCATTGCAACGACTGTTGCCAGACGATGAGCACAGGTAAACACATGAACACGTAAAAACTAAGCAATATAACACGAAAAAATCGACGAAAAAACTTCCTTGAGTATGTCTTCCACTGAAATATAAGAACTTTAAGCTACCGGAGAGGCAAGTAAATTGTCTATGCATTTTCATTAAGGTAATAATTATTACTGCTGTGGAAAACATTGGGCTTTTATAACCTTTTGTCGATGAATTAATGAATGGAATGCTTACCATTTTGAATGCTTTTACGCATCACCTTTCAGAATTTCCTCATACCTTGATATTTCCTACTTTTCAAAACCTACAAACAAAAGAGGCAGTTGAAAAAGCACTTTTTGCTAACCTTTTTATGATAGGATTTAAATGTGCAATTATCTTTTTAGCAAAGCCTTGGAAACAGGGCTTCAAATCAAACCGTCATATCTGACTATATGACCATGTGACAAAGACAGTGTGGTGCTTTATTATATAAGAGGATCCTTCTTCAGCTTGAATAACAAGTCAATACTTTTACGATTGACGGATACAGCAAAACAATTAAAGTATTCTTATCGCCACATCATGTTTGCTAAGAACATGTTGTAGGGCTTAAGTTTGCTAACAGTTTCAAGGTAGCATTGCAAATTTCAATTAGCTTTGAGTAAATTTTCAGGATTGATTTGCTATTTGAGGAAATTTAATCTTTTATTCTTCGGCCTCAAAATGATTTTCAACAATGATCTATGTTTTCAACTGATCTAGCTATGTAACTACAACGATAAGCAGGGCATTTTTCAACATACTCAGCGGTGAAGGAATTGCCCCACCAGGCCCTCCGACTTCCCCCACCACTAACAACAAAAATGCTCTTTTCATCCCAAATTCCTAGGCCATAGCGTTGCCCATTCAAAAAAATGTGCTGGTAGTTATATCAAAAAGGCATTTTGATGAACTGGGCCCGGCGCACGAACACTTGAAACATGATAAAATAGTGGCAAATGGAATTCCTATTGTGTTTTTGAAAGGTGATAAACTACTATGTAACCCTTTTTGTGCGTTCTGCAAAGCTTATTATAGCTGGATTTTTCAACTTTGTCTAATCCCTGAAAGATTCCGTCGTTCTGCCTTATAGACGTAGGAACCAGGGGCACGTCCCCCTCCCCCAAGTTTAAAAAATTCAGGTAAAATGCCTCTCTGAAGCTTACCAACTTGTCCTTGCCAACTTGCCAACTGCATAACAAAAACTGTCCTTTAAAAACTTAGGTGCTATACGAAATGTGCAAAAAGAGTGGGAGTTGTAATACTGCTAATTTTAGGCCTTTCTCTCTAGTCCATTCGTTTGATTTTCCTTACCTAATCACTCTTGTTTATCTGTAACTTTCCTTGCTCGTTCCACATTTTTCTATCACGTGTATTAGGATAATCTTTGTATTATTATGAGTAACTTCATACCTACGTCAATTATCAGCATGTTAAATAGATCGCCATAGCAACTCAGTATTTAAGGATATCACGCTACCCAACCCCGCTCGTCACTAAGTAGATTACTTCCTTTCACCGTTTCATTTACGTATGTCTATTGTTTTTAGTTCAGTATATATAGGAGCCCTGTACCTCATCCTAGGCAGTAAGAATTATGGAAAAAAGCAACAAGGGAAAACAGTTTAGGCATGCACCGTTTTAGGGGCAAGATGCTTGTGAAAGATCTTGTCGCCTTCGTTTTGCTCTTAGTCGTTTTGAGATATATATAGGAGATGTATCAGTTTTGGGAGACCTCTGGATTAGTTCTTGAGAAAGATTATGCCCATGTCACGCGTTAAATATTATGCCGTTGTTAGCATGCAAGTTATGTAGCTGCCGGGACGATTTCATCGAAAGAAAAGAAGGAAAGATTTAACCGATTTATGCCGCACCATTTATTGGCCATCCTCTGCCTTTAAAAGGTCCTGAGAATCGTTAGCAACATTTCACAGAGTGACCTTTTGAAACGATGTTCTTAAATTTTTCTATGTGATCTGCTTTTGAAGCACCAGGGGACGGTAAAAAATTGCCCTAGTGCCTTGAGGATAGGAGACCCCTCGAGCTTTCCAGTTTGAGAAAGCAATAGGTAAGAAATTATGCCTAAAAATTGTACTAGGTTTTAAACAATTGCGAGAAAATGTCTCCAAAAATATTATGAAATTTATTTTTAGCTAATCAAAAGGGCAAGGTTGCCAAATTTTTTCTGCTTGCCTCGCTCGCAAAGGGCCCCCAAAAACCTCTCACAGGCACTGCGGAGCAATCACTTTTCGCAAAAAGCGCCAAATATCAAATAACAAACAACCAGTAAAGTTTCTTTTTGTAAGGTTTTAGCCTCCCCCCACTTTCTTTAAGCCCCCCATTTTCCTCTCAAATTAGACCAGACAATGGTATCTTTATCATTATAGAATGATAACTATACTGAATGATATAGAATGATATCTATAATGTAGACAGGCTTCTAGAAGCAGCCTTTTTAACCTTTCTAGAATTGTGGTTAGGGTGCTCCATAAACAGATTTCTTAAGCTTATAGAAAGGATGACTCTTATAATGCTTCTCCTATAAAACAGGTCTTTCTCCCTTCACTTTTATTATGCTTTCTACGTTCTTGTCTTGCCTTGAAGAAGGACGGACTCCGGCGGTTTGTCCGCAAGTGGAGAAAGCTTTTCTTGATAATCAGGTTTGACAAAATTAACCCGTTTAACTTTGATTTAAATGCGCCCGGCACCTATGGGCGAGCTGTCTTCAACACATGGCAACATCCATCAATCATGCCAGCCAATAATAGCTTTCGCGAAGCAACAATCGTGTCATAAAACAGGTTTAAGTCACATCCATCCTTACCTTCCAATTCATTCAATTGTGGCTTTCATAGTGCATCAGATTTCTCGGTCTCAAAGGAAAAAAGCGGTCATGATAAGCGTTTTGAAAGTAAAAGACAGGAACTAAAGATAGCAGCTGCTACCCCAGGCGAGCAAGCAATATTTGTTATGTTGTTTCATGCCAAATTAACTTCTAGGCCAACAACTTCATCTGAATCTGAGCAAGAACCAGTGGAGGGCAAAACTGAAATGGTAGACGTAGGCCTAAAACCACTTTCAAACATTCCAAATCAAGGACAAGTGTTTCAACCAGCTCATGGTGGTTCCAAAGATGACTCAGATATTTTGGAGATTGTCGACAATGAACTGGCAGTACAACCCAGCACGCCAGCACAACTACCAAAGAACTCATCATATGTAATGCGGGGAGAATCAGCCAGCACTAATGAGTCCCTGTCAAAATCATGATATAAAAAGAAGAAGCTGGACATCAACTGGCTTTATTAATCTGATCAATGCTTAGATCTGAGGAGAGAAGGAAAAGACAAGCGACAAATACCAGTTATGTCTTGCTTACTTTGCAGAAAATATGAAATTCAAGTACGAAAATTTGCAAGCAATGACCAGCTGCCAATAACAGCAGGATTACGTATTGATTGACGAGATAGACTAAAAAAGGTAATTGATCATCTTGAATCACCCATCCACGCAGAAGCAGTGAGATTAAAAGAGTATGAAGATTGTGGCATCGTGGAGCACAATGTCAGACAAACATCCATGGGCAAGAATGAGTAAAAAAGCAAAAAATGAAACACTACAATGTTTGGTACGCTTTGCAGTTGATGTGTACAATAAAGGAATGGTTGAAATATTGCGTGCAAGAAGTTGGCCATCAAGGTCTCCTTCATCAGATGTCAGAAAAGTCAGTCAAATTTTGAAGCAGTGCTTGTGCTTCTGCGTGCAGATTGATGCGTGCTGACAAACAACAAATTGACACCAAATTCATAACCGCAAGGTTTGTTCCAGCAGATGAAGTAAGTGTAAAGACAGTGTACCTTGGTATTGCAAGCAGTTAGCTTGGTGATGCAGATAGTTTTATTAGACACTTTGGTACAGTGTAAGGATGTCGACCTTCGTCGTGATACAGAAAAGTTGGTTGGCGCGACAACAGATGGAGAGGCTGCATTTACGGGTAAAAAGAAAGGACTGTGGAAACTTATAAAAAACAACATTGGCAGGGACATTTTGACTGTATGGTGTGTTTGCCACAATCTCACTTTGCATTAGAATCCGTACAGTCTCAAGTACCTGAGCTCGCCCTCTGGATGACAAATGTCCTTGATGTTACATCTTTTTTTCGCTCGTCTCCTCGAAGAACAAAGCTGCTTCTTAAAGAGAGTGATAAATGCCTCGAAATCCCCAAGTACTTTCAAGTCCGATTTGCATAATATGCCGTGAATGTCCTAAAAGCCGTTCTTCACAACCTAGCAGCAGCAAGAAGCGTCTGGACAAAGATGTGCGATGGAGCAATCCGAACAGGGTTTCGCTCAACTTGCAAGTGGAAATTCATGCATTATGAGTAGGAGTCTGTTGTGTAAGTTTCATGCTCGAAAACTGAAAACCCTTTTTATGACTATTCTTAACCGCTTTTAGGCTAATGATAAATAAAAATTCATACAACACAAAACCGTTCCTGTAACATCTACTCAAATGAAGATAAAATGAAGAAAAATAACGACGAGGAGTTATGTACGAGAAAGCCATGTAACATAATCAAGTAGTTGTATATCCATACCGTCATTGATTGTTCGTTCAGAGCATCGCTTTGATTGAAAAGGAAATTAAATCAAAATGTTAAGAGCCTTATTTCTTTTTCCATTTCCACTTCGCTGCAGTTTTTTGTTAGGAGTCCATTGGGTTGTTCGGTTATCCAGTTCTTTCCAATCCCCGCAATAAAATTCCTTGGCACGTGTCACACAACACAGCAGTAAATCATCTCTCTCTTTTATGAAAGTTTGCATAAGGCTCATGAATACAAATGCTTTCTACAGATTTTTCAGAATGATCTAAAATAAGTTTTAAAATTGAAGATAATGACATACATCTATCTCTTCAAGAATTTCCTTGTCATGAATGCCCTTACTTAACGTCCGTTCAAGTCTATTAAATACAGCCCGCGTCAAATACTTGCCTTTGTAGCACACCGCCTAGATCGATAAACATGACCTCAATCCCCAATTTAATTGAATTACTAGCTGAAGTTGCATTTTTAAATCTTAGGTAAATGGTACCAAAATTAGCCGACTTTCGATTGACAATCTTATTGCTTTCTTGAATTTGAATACAAAACTTTCATAAAGGATTGCTAAATATTTTTGTTGGAAAACAAGCTTTCATTAAATTACACAGCAAAACACAGACCCTCATATTTACAATCGCTTGAGGTCTACGAACTACAGTTTCAAAGGGCCTGTCAGGCCGAGAATTTACGTGCCATACATTTCTACTATATTTACTGCCTTGCAGGCATAAGCAGAGGAAA
The DNA here is from genome assembly GCF_057945365.1 of Rhopilema esculentum. Taxonomy (NCBI): domain Eukaryota; kingdom Metazoa; phylum Cnidaria; class Scyphozoa; order Rhizostomeae; family Rhizostomatidae; genus Rhopilema; species Rhopilema esculentum. The sequence goes on from NC_142833.1 coordinate 9,483,599, forward strand.
ACAGCTATACTTAAGTTTTCATTAAGTTGAACAAAGATACAAGAATGCTGCAATTAATCAATATTGGTTACCGTAAATATTGTGATTTCGAAAGCGTGACTTTTTCAGAATGTTCACCTTAAATTCTCCGTCATTTGATTGATGTTTATTAAAACCAATCTTGCACCGACATCAGAAAGATTCTCAAACACTATCGTTAAAACTTCATAAGCGATGAAAGTATTTAATCTTTAATGAGACATCACTTGAATTCGAAAAAGACCACAAATTAGTGTTTCAGACAATTTATGAATCTGTGGAAGAATTTATTTGAGCAACCAAAGTCAGAAAAATAAAATATTCATTCTAAACCTAAACAAAGGTTGCTGCCATGGATATTATAGTCGGACAACTATAGGAGAGCCTAACCTGATATAGCCTTGCTTCTTTTCAGTGCATCAAAGCTGTTGTCGTTATTCATCTAAACTCTTATAGTCCTCCAAATTGTCAGAAATCTTCAATAAAATCACCAATGATGATAATGAAAGCATAGTGCTCAAATCGTGATTGGCTAAGAGCTTGCGCTCTAACACTTGGCCTCTCTCGTTGCTCAGCAAATCACAACCCAAATAATGTAAAAAAACTTAAGCCAATACCAAGAACCGGGCATTCTCACCACTTTCCTTTAAGATAACGTGTAAAATCTGCCAAAAAATATATTTCAAAAATTATTTTTCACACGTAAATTCCACATAAATCTGCTGTGATGAGGCGTTGCAAACCTTTGCTTTCAAGGAGATTGACCAAATTTTAGTAAAAAGCGGTAGGTACCCAATCAAACTAAAATTTGATATATTTGTTTGTTTTAGGTAGAAGTTTTAGGTGGTTTGTATCGTTACATAAAAACTTTGTCCTGCACCAGAATACTACAGTTAGAAAACCTTTTGACAAAAATGTTAGTATTCCGCTAAGAAAACTAGCATTTTATAATTGCTTTCACCTAAGCAATTTTTAAAACTAATGAATAATAGTAAGATCTCCTTACTGGAAATTTCTTCTTACTATTAGTTATCACCCAACAAAACTTTTTGTTTCTAGATCTCAATTTTCCAAATAGAGTCGATTGAAGCGGCAGTTTGACGTATCTTGATGTTACTAAGCTTTAGGCTAGAGTAACACTATACCAGACTGTTATTGGAGCGGAGCAGAGCGGAGTAACGTTTACTCCAGAGTGATATTTGAGGTAGCAGTTTCACCATGACGCTCCGCTTGTTCATAAGCCTGCATCCCTCTGCAGTGTGCTTTTGCAGTGTGCTTTTGTAAACTCATGCGAAAAATGCACCAGAATAAATAAGTTGATGATGAACTTTTCGAAGCTATGTGCTATTGTAAGTTCGTTTTCAACAACTACTACATAATAAGACGAAAACAACCCTGAAAATTGAGCGATAAGTGATGGGGGTTCGTTGGACGGATAGCGAGATTGCGTTGCTATTCGATGTGTCTAAGTATGAGTTTAGTCCATGGGCAACTTCAATGAAATTTGGGGAAAGATAAAATCCCAATTAGGAAAATGTTGGGAAAATTTCAATTGGGCACTATCCAACAGCAACAAAAGCTCAGAGATCGCCTTTGTTCACTAACGATAGAATTGTTTCAAGCAGAAAACAATAAGGAAATTCTTTGTTTCAAAGCGGAGTTTATCGGATTCGTGCAATTACACTACAACGCTCCGCTACGGAGTGACTCCGGAGTGATTTTCGTATTACCTCCAGTACGGATTTTCACCCCGCTAATCAGAGCATTGTGTATCGGATTCGTGCGGCGTAGTGTAACTCAAACCCCTATCCAATATGAGAGTTACACCGCTCCGATAGCAATCCGGCATAGTGTAACTGGTACCTTAGTTAGTTTGGAAATATTCTTTAAAGTAGAGCATAGTCCAAATACAGTATCGAATTAGGACATTTCTATTAAAGGAATGTAAGCATCTTGCTGCTTGATTCCAAGGTTGTCTTTAATATTAACAAACATTTTTGCAATAGTATGATTATCATTAACAATTTTGATTTCTTCTTTAAGATAAATAGCTCGGAATGTATTGACGTTATCTTGGAATGTTGGCTACAAAGTTTTTAAGAAATTGCAAATGTTAGTTACATCCTTACTTTCAAAGACCCATATAAGCGAGGATTTTTACATAACCTTCTTGCAACCTGCCTAATCAGAAATTAAAAGTGTGGGTCATAAAGATAATTTCGAGCTTTGAGGAAATTCTGGCAAATAACCGGAAGTCACGTCACCAGAAATTTGAATGTTCCCATTCAGCAAAGCCTTCAAATTTTTCAGACGTCATGATGCAAATGGAAAATGCAAGCAGAACTGATTTTATAATCATCAAACCTCAATTTGATAATATCTAAAAGCAAAAGGTTATGCCAATTGAAACAGTTGCGACACTTAAAAGAAAGAAATCAGATTTTTTCAGTTGGCAATCTATTTGAGTAAATCGAAGTGCAGCTTTGCTTGAAGCAATTTTGGGATTATAACACCATCTACAAGGGCTTTTTGATTAGAAAAACACCTTTAGAATGTTGATTTTTACACTTGAACTTAAAGGAAGATAAAATATCACTTATCATAACTTTTCTATCCACTGATTAGGTTAGACAATTAAAGCAAAATATTTAGTCGGTAGACAGTAGTTTATTTCAAAATATAGGGTACTTAACATCTCTTTTTCTCGTGATAAGAGGTATCAATTCGAGTTTTAAAAGGATTGCGTTTCGACCAACCAATAGAGGTCCGTTATCTGTTAGGTTACGTGCCGGTGTGATTCTGGCTATGTAGAATGCAGAACCTAGAGAGCATATTCATGGGAGCGTATTCTAACATATACTGTTAGCTGTTTTGATCGAATTTTTGCAAGCCTGCTTTTTACCTGACCACGTGCCTCGCCAAAGCAAAAAAATAAATCCTCTTCTTTGCAAGCTCCATTCTATTAGCCTCTTTCCTAGCTATTGCCGTGTGCCAGAAGACAAGAACACAGACCTTGTTATCTGGCTTGTTTGCATTCGCGATATCTGCCTGACAGTCAACTCAACTATTATAAGGCTAAAAATTCTAGAAACAATCGAAAACCTGCCAGGGAGAAATCCTTAGTCAAATACCAGAAACACACTCATTTTTACCAAGGATATCACAGGTGGTTTTGTTGCTATTTGCTTATAGCAAGACTTCTGAAACACAAGAACTGGATACAAGACTTAGCAACTATAGACCTCTGGGTCATGCAGGACAATTTCATCCCAGAATTTGTTGGATGTGCAGCTCTACCTACACGTTATCGAGCCTGTATGACAGGCCGGGAAAATAGTAACTTTCATGATACTTATAACAAATCAGCATTTTTCAATTTTTTAATGAAGAGTGTCTAAATACAAAAAAACATAATAAAAACGCCCCAGTCGGTTTAAAACTGACCAGTGCCTGAGCAATATCGATATATTGTTAATGTAAAAGGTGAATAATTTCGCAAAGCAGATAACAAACAAAACACAGAAAAATTCTAATAACGAAATTCATGTCTTACATATTAAAATAATGAAAAGCATCATATCCAGAACTGAAGAAAGCACCAACGGAAATGGAACGATTTTTTGGGTGCACAGCTCGCTTATATCAACTGTCTGCAGTAATCTTCGTCATAAATCGAACAGTCCCGTTACAGGTACAGCTGCAATGCAGTGACATTGTTGACCCTCCGACTTTAACAAACCTTGTGCCTTAAAGAAATTAAATTAAAAGCTTCAATATACTTGGCGAAAATGCCTCTATTTTGTAAACCAACCAGAAGATTTAAACGTTTTAGCAGACTGATTTGTAAGCCTTTCAAAAATCAGTATTATATTTCATTCATTTGCGATAATTGAATAAGTAAAAATATTCTTTAAACTTCGGTGCAAATAATTGAGAAGTGATTAGAATACAGAGACAATTTAGGTTGCACACATGCGTAATTATTTCACAAGCTTAACGCTTTAAAAACGACAGAGCTGGTTGCTGGTGAGTTATTTTATCATTAATATTTATCAGTACTTTAAGCAAGGAGAATTTATTTATAACTAGTCGAAATACTTGTTTTGATATGGACCTGTTTCGATATGGATATAAACCTTCATCTGTCACTGCCTTGACGATTTTCCTCGACTTTGGAGATTTGGTTTCAATACAGACATTAGCCTGGAAAAAAAATCATTTGAAGCATGGCATCACAATGTTTTCAAAAAAAGATTCTAAAATACATTTTCACCCGTAACTTAACAATGATACAAAAAATTGACAAGATTCACGCGAAAATAATAATGGGCCATAGAAGTTAAGGAAAGCCTATGATTCAGAGCAGACGAGGTTGAAACAAGCTTCATTATGGTGGCCCAATAGACTCGTTTCTGTTTTCACTTGCTTGTGCAAAAAACCAGCGATTTTATATCGTATCTAGACACATTTTGAATACTTCTGTCTGGCGAATATAATTGTCAGACGAAAATTTTAGATGGGCTTCACGCTTTGATTTCATAGAAATGTTTAGTTCTAAAGTTTTAGCTATAAAATTTGAAAAATCTTAGTTTCAAAAAGAAGAAAGTGAACGATAAAGAATGGAACTTCATAATGCAACGTGAATACACAGTAATAATAATCATCAGCAATTTAGAAAAATTCTTGTTGTAAAGTAACTTCGCAGATACAGGCTCGGCCAAGGTTTATTCTGCGCTCTCCCCAGGCTTCACGCGCGATAAAGTGTGATTTGCAGTTAGTATGTTAGTTAGGTTTTAGAGTTAAGCACGAGTGATGATGTTCCTGATAATTATGTAGTAGTTTCTCTTTGGTCAAATATTCTCAACCCACATGGTTTAGAGCTTACAAACATTCTTGTACATCAGTAAATTCAAAATTTCCACGCACAAGGCGTTTTAAACTACATTGAATAGCAAGAAAACTATTACAGAAACATCGGTTTATACTCAAACATTACAGAAAAAAATACCCTTCAAGCCAGTAAAATCATCGAGGTTTTTTTTTCAACATTTCTAAAACCTAACTATTTTGCAATAGAAACGGGACATACATCACCAGTAATTTAAAGCAGTCCCACACCGAAAAAGAGTATCTAAAATGACCTGAACCGCTGCTTACGAGTAAAAATTTTTTATATAAATGTTGAAAGAAGCATTCCTTACCTCAATATAGACGATGAGTAAAAATTGGAGAAAAAAGGTATAAAGCACCCTGCGAGGATCGAGAAGAAGGAGTAGAAAAATTCATAGAGATTATCGGAAATGAGTTATCGGAAAAAGTAGAAGAAAAAACCACATCATACATTTTATTATGCTTTTGTTGCAGCTTTTGTTGTTGAACATTTTGATATAATAAAGCGGACGAATCGTTGTCTTCTGCTGGCATTTCACTGCTTTGCGCTTTGATCGCTTTTTTAAGGTTGCCAGTCTAAAATAAACAGAACAGTAGCTACACAGTCAGGCGAAATAAAAAATTGCATTTTCTAAAGAGGCAGAGAGCAGACCTTTATTGCAAATAATAGACTATTTGTCCTTTTGATAAGTTCCTATTCATGGTGAGGACAAATTAAGATGGGTTTATTTTGTCAGTGCTCTTTAATAAAGACTTTACAACATCAAAAAGTATTGTTAGCGAGCAAAGCAATATCGTATGCCAGTAAAGCAAGCGGGGAATTCGATACGATGGCGATTTCACTTTTAAAATGACATGAAGACTTTATTGTGAAGGTCATGCTGACCTTGAAATGATAAGAAAAACCAGAGCTTATCTGGGTAATGGAGATAGGCAAAGCGCGATTCGTTTAGAACAATAAACAAACTTTAATTCTTATGTTGGCAGGGCGAACCTATGGCTTGCAACAGAATATTAATGTATGACCTTGCTCTAGCCCATTCAAACAAACCCTTTGCTAAATCATCTTCATTCTAAGAAGAAAGCAAGCTGATCGTATTGGAAAAGGTTTTGCTTCATCGAAGAAGTTCTGCAATTTCATGTTGGATTTGATGTGCTTGGTTTGGTATTTGATATATGACAATTGAAGAAATATAAAAGCCGGTATAAATATGGGGGTATTCGACGAATATGGTACAAATTTCTAGAATAAGTCAAGAAAGTCTGTGTTCTAAGCACCTCCTCTTCAATTTGCTTCTTTAGCCTCAGCCTATGCTCCTTCGTGCTATTTGATCGAGATATTTGCTTGTCAAGGCTTTCAAGAACTTCATCGCAGCTCTTGCACCTAAGTAATCAGAACAGATAGCTCAAAGATTGATATCGAATAAAAACAAAATGTATTTGATTTATTTTCCTGCTAGACAAAAAACTAACCTTGTCTGAAAATACTTTCCTTGGTTGCTGTAAGCTCGACAGTGAAAATACGTTTCTGGCTGCATTAAATCCAAAATATCTTAAGTATTACAAAGAAAAGATATCTTCAACAGCTGATAACTTTTCAAGAAATTGAAATTGAACTGTACCAGAAAAAGATATATTCAACTAGTGATAAATGTAATGCATTGCTCTAACGGCTATCACTATATATAATTGCTTCACCAATCTGCTTACACCATTCAGCTTACACCTATCTTCGCTGTAACTAGGTGGCTTTTCGATATTTACTCAGAATAATATGTTTCCTCAAAAGGTATTCTCTTTACAGCTACTAATTAATAAAACAGCTAATAGAAGCAGTTTCAAAAAAAATCATCGACAAATAAAAACACTTACCATTTTTCAAGAACATCTGCAATAGAATCGATTGTTTCTTCTTTGATATCACGACCAATGACGAACTCGATTTCAAGCTAAAAGGTATTCTGACGTTTTAAAGGAACAAATATATGTAAAATCAGGTCAAAATAAATAGCAGTAGTTCCATCATATCACTTTTGAAATAATTTTCTGTTCATTTTCTGTTCATTTTCTGTTCATTTTCTGTTCATTAACTTTTAACAGAAAACTCCCATTTGGAAAAAGCTAACACATATCGTAAATTTGACATGATTTCTGTCACGTCAAATCTAAAAGTATACACTTTGAAATGAAAAAACTTGGAAAAATGGAAAATGATAATTTACAGTGAAAATTTGGCAGTAAAAGGTAAATGCGCAACAAGCTCGGACAAGTGGTTGCATTTAATAGTAAAGAAACGGGTGATGCAAGGTCAGGTTCTTAGAAATGCCTCTTTGTTTTTGAGTGGTTTGACCCTGGTGTCATAGCTTTGTTGTGGTAGAGATCGAAACAGGCTATCTTCGCTATATAGAATTTTAAGTTCCGAAATACCTCACACCACACAAAAAAATATTGCATAAATCAAACCATTGACATATTGATGTGACTTTGTTTTACTTTAAGGCTGAATAGTAGCAGACAAATTGCTAGAACACACCAAAGTAACAATTCAAAAGATCTTCGCCAAAGTATCAGTTCAAAAGTAGTTTACCTGCTGTCTCTTCTGGTCTAGTTTGCCTCTAAGAATTCCAACATATATTGTTTCAATGACCAAATCCTACAAAAAAATTGAGAAGACATTTGTGCAAGACGTTTAATTAGTCCATAAAAGATTATACGATGCTATGAATAATAACAATTTCTATGGTTTAGACAAGACAAAACAGTTTCATTATTTTGAAAAAAATAAAACAGACATTTTGAAAGATTATATATTGTATCGCCGGAAATAGCTACCACCACTAAATAAAAGAGAGATAAATTTGTATTTCTCTAGGGATCTGTAACTTGAGTTCAATCTACTTGGTCACATCAGAATTTAATGCCCGGGCTTCAGGGTTCATTTGATGCACAATCAACAACTCTATCAAAACCTACATGCTCTTTAGCCAGCTTCCCATTCATTTTCCAATAACAATTACAAAGAATTTTGACTATTCCATGAAGTAAAGATTATTACCTAAGCTTTTGCGGACAATCCGGACTTTATTAGCAGGCAGGAGAATTTTCTACTTGTTTCTGAACCTAATTCTTATCTGAATACCCTTCCTCGGACAATTCAAAGCATAGACCAAAATTTGAGAAAAGTAACTTCCTATCGACGTTCAATGAGACTACTAGCAAAGTATCCACTTAACTAATAATGGCTTACTTTAAATGTGTGAACAGCCTACAGACTTTCGCACTGACGGCAAAGTAGAGAAGATTTAAAAGATGGCTCACCTCTAACTGGCGCACACTTTTCATGCCAAGTTCTTGTAAAAGTGTGGAGTAGGGAATGTGCTATGTGATAATGATAATATAAGTCATTGTGAAAACGAAAATAAAAAGATTCCAGAAAAATTTGCCTATATCACTTTGTTATAATAACAGGCCTTAAATAGCTTCATTTGTCTTTATAGCTTAAAATGTATGTCATTTAATTCTCATGTATAAAATTTTAATGGAAATTTATCTTAATGGAAATTCCTACCATGTTTGAAAACAAAAAACAGACTTGTCTGCAATATACCAGTATATACTTAAAAATGGAACACTTAAAACGAACCAATTTTCAAAGCACCTTGCACGTCAGAAAACAAAAGTTATCAATTCATAATTTTTGAAAGTACACTACTGTCGGACATCCTGCAAAAGCAAAAAAAATGTTTTTTCAAATGACATGCGAACTGTACCGACGTTTGATGAAAATTCTCTTCAGACACAGTATACTGTTACCTCATCTCTGCCTTTTTCTAGTCTAATGTTTCACGCAATAATATAGATTTTAATAAAGATTTCATTAGTTTAATAACAAGAAAATAGAATAAAAAAATGCAAGACCTGTACTAACGATTTGCCTGCATACCTTGTTTATTGATGCAAGCTCGATGATTGTGAGATGGCGCAGCTTCATCACCTGTGCCTCACTTAGTTCTGGAAAGTTCTGAACATTTGCTTTAAAAGTGAATGAGACACAAGCTTAACATCAAAATAACAGACACTACGATTTACACAAAATTTAAACTTATGACACCTATGCAAATATAAAAAAAAACTTGAGGGATGATGCAAGAAATCAAAAGTCTATACGTGAGACTTTCTTAGTTGTAATGGCATTTGGTTTAAATGTATTCTTGAACCTTTAAACTTTTGAATCTATGGCTGAACCACATTTCAATTATGATATCTGACAGCCAAGAGAAGAGATAGGAGGGCATGATATATATGCAGTGATACAGTGCCAGGTGAATTGATCCATTCATGTAAGATCAGCTAGTGGAAAGATACAAAAACTGTGTAAAAGCACTTTGTTGTATAAATGGTTTAAGGCCTATGGGACAATACAAAACAAAGAAAATAGTAGCCAAATGATAACAGGCTGCCAGCAGAAACCATATTTATTGACATATGACGGCCTTCCAGTATTTTAGTTTATCAAGTAAGTATATGAATATAATTTGAAACCTAATAGCCATCCTTTAAAGGCATCCAAATCATTTAATTTCATCAGCAACATAATGAGGAAAGGGTGCTTAACAATGGAACATAATACAAAAGTTCTCTGTATTAAACCTTTTGGAGGATGACAATGATTGAATTTAAAAAGTTTATCTTATCCATGATAGTTTTGTCCTGACACTCTGTCACCTACAGTTTCATTTATCATACATTCATTGTAAAAAAATTAATTACCAGTGTAGTTGCTGTACTTCCCATAAGCAAATAAATTTAACAAATTCCATTCTTTCTCGAGTTCGCAAGAAGCAATCTATAACAAAAATTTAATTGTTGAAAGATCACATCTGCCATCATTGACTCCACTGAACATTCAAAAATTCATTCTATTATCAATTGCATCTACCATCTAAAGCTTTCTCTAGTGTTACTTGCAGTGGCACAAACATGTCTTTTTGTTTCTTTTTCCTTCTCAAAAGTGTAATTTTGGAAAGAAAAGCTGATCAAATTAAAAGTTTCTTTGTCTCAAAAACAATTAATCGCAGGTCTTTTACATACAGCATTTTAGCAAATTTGTAGATGACATAAGATATTTCTAGATTATGATGCGCTAGGTTGAAAAGAAAATATTGTAATATAGAGATAAGAAGAAAAGACTATTTTTCAGGCTGTGACCTTGCAACAGGTGAAAATAGTACCTTTTAGGCAGTGCACTTTAATAAACAACCACAATACCTCATATTTGAACTTTACTTAAAGGTATGCATTTATCAAACAGCTTAGTTTTTTAGCTATTACTCTTTTCTACAAAAGTATGAGCTAAAGGGGGAATTAACAAACAAACATCTCCTGAACAAGCACCGCAAACAAGTATCTGTCTTATTGGTAAAAATTGTATGGAAATATATCTTACATATGTCTAATATTGATACAGATATGTCCAGAATAACTCTATTAGCTAACAATATTTAAGTATTTTTTATATTATCTTGATGCAAAAATGTGATCATGTTAGCTTATTTTATTAGTCACAATCATTTGGTCCACCTAACCCTCTCCCTCTCCTGGGAATTTTCTCCAAGCCTTCAAACTATAAGAAACTTTAACTCTTGGGTTTAAAAAATTCTTCATTAGACTATTGATTATAAGAGTTGCAATTAGCAAAGCAGAAATTGTTAGCGATGAAAAAAAGATTAGTTAACTTGAAAATGATTGAGCAAATTCAAACCACTAAAAAATAAGGTCTCAAAATAATTAGATAGATATCAAAATTCCCAATAAACTAACAAACAGGGAAGATAAAAACAGGGTTTGGTATGAAAAAACCAGAAAGCAAGATAGTCCAAATTGGCAAAGGTTGTATTGCTTTATTAAGAAATAGTTGTTGATGCCTAAATGCCTTAGGCAGATGACAGAAGAAGATAAAAAAGCAGAGGAAGGGGATGATTTTCATCCTAAAAAGAAACCTAGAGCAATCTAAGAGTACCTTAAACACTTTGAAGCAAATCATAACTTAAAATAAGGGAATGTTCTCTGAAGTTAGTAACTTCTTACCATAAGTCATTAAAAGTTAAAATTAGATAGCAACAATATATTTGAAAATATTTTCAAAATCTTTTTTGAACATCAATGTTAGCACCTTATGAAAATAAAAAATGAATATGCTTTACCTCCTTAATATTTGGCAATCTCATCAATTCCCCAAATACATAAACACCTGGTGCCTCTGTTACTTGCTTGATTAAATGACCAACAGCTGTACCTTTGATATTTTTTGCCAAGAGCAAAAACTGTTCTAGAGGATTTTTGCTTGCAATTTTAAAAGCTGTGTCTGCCATTCTTCTTACTGCAATTACAGCAATAAGAGTTTCACAGAGCAAATTAAATAAAGGTCTGGAAAGGATGAGCTAAAAATTTGATAGAAACATCAATACCATAAATCTTAAATCAAAATTTATTAAAACATTACTTGTATTTAATAAATCATATATATCAACACATCATGTTTCTTGTGTAAGGTGAGGTAAACCAAAGATTTAAAGCCTAACCACCCGATAAGCTGGCAGAACTTTCTCTGTCTTTAATTTACACTACATACATAAACTATTCTAATTTTGACCATAAAATGTGCGAAATTGCAAACTAGATCTCAAAATTTACAAAATCAGTTTTGTTTGTTTTATATTGTCTATGAAATGGCCCTTCAAAGACTCAAAGCTTTTGATATTTATGTATGAGGACACTGTTTAGTGGGTATGAGAGGACCAGGGTGTTTCCTCGTACTTAGGCCAGAAGATCTTTGGCGTACACCCAGGTTTTTTTTCGGCATTGAGAGTGCAAACCAATAAAAAGATTTTTGACATACTTGAAATTTTTGTTAGTTGGTATGCTAAACATAAAGCCAGGTACATAGTTAACGTAAAATAAAAACTCATACACCACAGTTTCTTTAATAATCAGTTTTTTTGTCTGGTGCAACAATGTTTAAATTGTTTTACTAACTGCTTTTATATTTTTGGTGTACCTAAACAAATGCTTGGTGGACCTTTGGTGTACAGTTGACATGTGGAATGCACCCTGGTGAGAGGAAGCATATCTGAGTCATGCAACTCACTAAATGATCAAAGGATTTCTGAAGGAAAGCCAATAAATTCACAATATGCATCTAAGAAGGGCAATTCTTTCTTAGAAGCTTTGAGTTAATATAGAACTGTATTATTTTAGAACTGTATTGTTTTATCTCTGACCATGACAACAAACCAAAACTCAGATTTTGGGATAGTTGGAGGGTCAAGGTACCAACCTTCTGATGGAAGATGGTACATGATGATGATGATTAACTCAAAGCCTGTGACAACCGGCTATAAGCCAGTCATTTTGGTTATCAGAAGATAAAAGCTGACAGAGAGAAAATTCTATAAATATGTACGCATATGTCTGGTGAAAAGCCAGTCATTTTGGTTATCAGAAGATAAAAGCTGACAGAGAGAAAATTCTATAAATATGTACGCATATGTCTGGTGAATGGCTATGGTCTTGGTCAATTGCATAGAGCTATATATCTCAAAGCAAGAAAAACTCCCACAAAAGGCAGCGCAAATCATTATCTTCTGTGTAATGTTAAAAAGTTGAATTAAAATTGCTTAACCACATATTGATGTGTACATCTGAATCAAGTCAAGCATGCATGAACAATCATATGGTTTTTATCTTGTGTTTCTGAATGCAAAATTTGCCCAGCACAGGACAGATATTGCCAGGGCGCCTCATAAGTGCCAACATGGTCTGTGTGACAAAATAGTATACTTCTTGTTTTGTTAACATTATCTATGTTTTTGCATTCTTACTTCAATATTGACAAGAAAAGTGGCATTTGAACTGAATTTTTACACAATTTTTTTTCTAGGCCAGGAGGTTTCCTGTAGTTTTAGTCAATGCAGTGCAAAATCTGATTCCTCAATTGGCTTGCCTGAGCAGATATCAAATCTTGAAGTCAAGAAGGTTCATCTGCCACATCAATCACGGACAAATATATAATTCGCTTTTCAGTTTTGGACACAAAATCTTTTCAGGACATGTCACACTTTCTAGACTTGACATGACAATTAAATGTAATTTTTTTGATCAATTACTGTTGCGAAATTGAGAATGCTGTGCCACACTATAACTTGGGAAAAACATAGGAAAAATGCTGTCAGCAATCTATGTATTTCTAATATCTTTATTTTTGTTCTATATATTCTTCTCTCATTTCTGTAAAATTGATGCGATGTGGTGGTGGTAGATATTACGCTTTTAATCTTGATGTTTATAAAATCTATAATAACAAAAATTGCGCAACATTGAAATTGAATGAGGCAAAAGTTTGAATTTAAAGGTACATTGTTGATCTACAATTGCATAGAGCTATATATGTCAGAGCAAAACTCACGCAAAAGGCAGCACAAATCTTTCGCATCTGTGTGATGTTAAAAGTTGAATCAAAATTTCTTAACCGCGTATTGGTGTGTGAATCTGAATCGAGGCAAGGAGGCATGAACAATCGTTGTCGGGAGGCAGGAACCGAAGAATTTATTCATTTTCATTTTTATCTTCTTTATACACAAATAAACCCTTCAGCTATAAAATACCTAAAAAAATTGCAAATTGAAATAAGCTAGTCATAAGAAACCTTTTGAAAAATTCAATTGGCTGTTCTTCCCAGGCACGGCGCAGCCATTAGGCTAGCATGGGCTATAGCCCCCCCCCCACTTTTTGGCAATAATAGGTTTTAAGGTCTTTCAAATATGGAATTTTTGATTCGTCTTTTTATAGCCAATATGTCAACAGTATTAACTTTAACATTACGTTAACATCATTTACACATGGTCCCTTTGTCAACGTTCACCTTCTTGACGTAAAGCAAATTGGGTGTTAATTATCTCTGTTAATTTTTTTGGGTTTCCGCCCCTAATTTCAGAAGAGGTGCGCCTCACCAAGTCAGTCAGCTGTTCGAAGTTTACGGAGAGAATGATGTGATCAATGGTAACATGGATAGTAAAAAAGAACATAAGAAAGAATCATCATCACCGAAGATAACAATTTTTTTTAAAAAGGACACCTCAGATAAATAAAGTAAGTTACGCTTATGTTATAATTACTTTTCTCTCACGTTCTTTTTTATTAGAACACATTTTATAAGAACAACGAGGCTTGCTATTCTAAAAATAAGAACATCATCAGAAGGTACCAACCTCATTAAAAATTAGCAGGAAAAAGCAAAGTGTTTTTAAATTTCTTTTTCTATTGTTAACAAAGAGGAGAAAACTTTTTGGGTAAACAACCTGTGCTGCGAATTTCATGTAAATTAGTTATCGGGTCTTAGAAGCTATTTGTAGTATGTATTTTTAGAGAAATCAATATTACCATAAAAACAATAATAAGAACATGAGTTCCTCAAATTATCAAAAAAATAGAACATTGAGCATCGACAAAAATTATAAAAAAGAATGTACACCATCAAATCAATCACTTGCTATTTTGAACTTTAAAACTTAACTTTAATCTCAAAGACCAAATTTTGTTTAATTCAGGGATTAGTACGGAAAGCAATAAAATGATAAATTTGATTCAAAAAACTCAAATGACTCACCCAGAGGAATGTACTTCATCTATAAAATTATCCTTTGTTACTCAACGGAGCACCCCAACATGCCAAAATCTAACCTCTACAACAACTACACATTCTCCTGCCGCATCAGTCACATTTCAAGAAAATGCTGCAATATCCATCACCACACCTTTCCAACCGATTCACTACGACTTTCCAAAAACAAAGTTCGGAAAACAGTTTCGCTCATGCAAAGGGTGTTTGGTTTAGACACTTTCCATGGCTTCATTTTGATGTTTCTCGAGACTGTCTGATGTGTTACGTTTGCTCGCGGCAGAATGCAAATCTTTTTCTGGAGAGCAGCAGAAATAAAGAGGATTCTTTTAATACATCAGGATTCTCGAACTGGAAACATGCTTTGGAATATTTAAAACAACATGAAAATTCAAAATAACACAAGACTGCTCTAACTTTTGAATATGTTGTTCCAGAAAGTGGTGATGTACTTGCCATGGTGCATGAAAATGCGAAAACAGCAATGGAACAAAATCGTCAAGTGTTAAAGACACCACATCGAACAGCAAGGTTTCATCAGATGCAATGAAAATTTCGAGAGAAATCGTCGATTTGGTTAAATGCTCTCCAAAAAGGGAGAAAATTCTCGGCGAAATAAAAGAAAACATTGAGATGGAATGTGATGTGGAAGACATGACTGCTGCTTCAATGACAAAACTGAGCACTACCAGGTGGACTGTGCGAGCAACAAGTTTCCAACGGATCCTTGAAAACTACGATCAAATTTTTCAGTTGTGGCGTTTTTGCTTAGAATCTGGCACTTTAGATTCAAATGCAAAAGCTCGGATAATTGGCTGTCAGAACAAAATGAAAAGTTTTGAGTTCTTTTTTGCATTAAATCTTGGTCAAAGGTTGTTTGTCCATACTGACAACATGTCAAAGACTTTACAGGAGAACAAACTATCAGCTATCTCTAGAAAGCGATTGGCACTTCTGACCAAAAGAACTCTTGAAAGTATTCGCAATACTGAAAGCTTCAATTCATTTTACGATACTGTTCTACTGAAAGCCAAGCAGCACAGTATGGTTACAAGAACCAAAGTTACCCCGAAAACGACATTTTCCTGCAAGATATGAGGAGGGAAGTCAATCTATCTTTCCTGAATCTCCATGGGATTTATTTAGACATATCTATTTTAAAGCAGTTGACTTGATGGCTTATTCTATTAACCTCAGGGTTTAGTCAGCCTTGCTTCGAAGCTTATGAAAAATTAGAGTCGTTGCTTTTGAAGGTTTTGAAATCTGAAGGTCACGCAGAGGAGTTAAGGTTCATGGAGCAAACTTACGGTGAAGATATCGATGCTCAGTTTCCTCTTTTTAAATTGCTGTTTGGAGAGAATGAACCTGTATGCTTGGACGACATCTTGAAGAGAGTTACAAATTTCAAGTCTGCTGAACTTTGTCTCATAGGCGAAGTGGTAACTATTTGCAAGCTTCTGCCCGTTAACCCAGCAACGAGTGCATCTGCAGAGAGATCCTTCTCAATGGCTAGACGGCTAAATGGCTTCGTTGTAATATGAAACAAGCAAGATTCAATAATCTTGCCACATTGACTGTTGTATTTTTTCAACAATTTGAGAAGACTTTGGGGGCCATACCCTGACTTCATGCACCACTTCCGGTCGTTAAGACTTTGGTTTTTGTTGTTAGTAGGTCGAGTTTTATCAACATTACCATTCAGACCTTTTGGCCTCCGACTGTTGAAATCTTGGACGTCAGAAGCCGGACCACAGCGGCATGATGCAGGATAGGATAACGGAGGAAAACTGCCTTGGCGAATCGATAGCGTACTGCAATCACCTGCCAAGATAGATTATGAATTTCAGTTTGTCATGTATGCGGCAGGTTGCATAGTTAATATTGCTGACTACCCGGATTCAGACAAATAACTCTGCTCTGCTGCAAGTTTATTTGCCATTCTCTGTTTCGATTACTGTCGATAATCATCCAATCAAATCAAAATGCTTGAAGCATCGTTCATGCAAGATTCGCTTTCATCAATAATCTCAACAGCTCGTAACGTCTTGCCTGAAATCCATTGAACTGAGTGTTCTTTGTAGAATCGGCCTTTTAGCTATTAGCATTTAAAAGTTCATGTCAACTATCAAGCCAAAAAGATATGTTACAAAGTTTAAGTTGTAGGTAGAAGAAATGACGCCCTAATCTTTAAGATAAAATGAGACTTGACAAGAATGTTCTGTTTCAAACCCAAACTTAAGCTTTATCTGACGGATCTACGATAAAAGTAATAACTTGCCATTTGAAAACAGTTGCTATTTCATTTTCGAAAAAATCACTGTTACGAAGTAGCTTCCAGCTGACACACTTACATCACAAGAAAGCCTTACAAGAATGCAAGATAATAAAACTGCTGTTTCTTTCAAGTGAATGGACACTAAGTTACTTTTGAAACGAAGTCTTTTGAACTCAAATGTTGTATCTTGAAAGATTAATCAAAGACCCCATTTCTGTATTTTTTGTTCTTAGGTAACATTGTTTCATATTTATTTAGAGGATGTTTTTATTATTTTAAAAACTTTACTGAGTGGATAATGGTTATGTTTTTCAAAACTCAAAATGTAAGCAACAGTGATTTGAGAGAATTACAAAAGAGAAATGCATTCGATGATGAATGACCTTCTTACTTTTTTTTGAGTAAGCTGTTTGATCTTCCGAATGCACTCCCGATCTTCTTAAAATTGCATCATTTTTTGACAAATTCAAAGATTTAAGGCGTTTGGTGTTAATAAAAAGCATTTTGGTTTCTTCTCAAAATTTATGGCATACAGAACTATGAACCAAAATAGGGAGAGGCCTTTTGGAGGGTTTATCAAGGTTTTTACCACAAGTTTTTCCCAATGCAGATGTTCAACGATCAAGGTTTTTGTTATGACGGTGAATAGCCCGTTGATAACCAGCTCGTTGGTAGAGCGATTGGCTAGGCCAAAGGGCCTAGGCCTTGAATTAGTAACGCACAAAAGATACTACTTCTTTGGTGTTATCTCTAATGCTTCAACAGAAACTTACTTATAACGTGATCAACACATGCTAATAACCTGATAACATGAACAAAAGCTAATTAACAAGACAATAAGAGCGTCACACTACAAGTTTAAAGACAAACACATTACCAAAAAAAGGCGTTAACTAACAAAACAGGATTTAACAGAACATGTAACCTAAACATGCAAAGGAAACATAACGAAATTGGTTAAATATAGAATCCAAACCGTTACACAGTCCGTCCAAACCGTTAAATTACAGAGTGTCTTTCTAAGTTTTTTACCACATAATCTTTCTAAGATGTGTATTTTCTTGAGATTTTAGAATTCTTCTGAAGTAATCATCTGGTTTTAAGCCCTGTGCTTCAACTACCTCTTAACTGCCCGTGATTAGTCATAGAAATTAGTCGTGATTAGGCAATGAATATAGTCATAGAAAAATATTTGGAATGCATTCCTTGATTTTGCATCTCTATGAACAGAAAAAAACGTTACGGCTCACTTGTGAAATTTAGCTGTCACACATAATTAAAATGTGGGACATAAAAGATCGACAGACAAAAAACGATAATCATTATTTGAAGGTCCAAAATCTCAAGTCATTGTCAGATGAAAGGAATTCATCTTTTCGTTTATTCTCGTTGATACATTAGAATTGGTAGAGTTAAATGCGGAAAGCATTCAGTCTCAATTTAGCGTTTTAATTGTGTCAAATAGCGGCAGTTCTCAAACAGTTTTCTAGGTATATTGCATTGGTCAGAGAAAGATATAGTTCTAACAACTAAAGCAGACTTACAGCAGATGTCCTATAATAACAAGCAATACTTTTTAAGAAGGCGGATAGCAAATTTCCTTTTTCAGTTTTAGCAATTGTTTCCCAAACCTCAAAGTTTTCCGCCCCAAAATTGATTTTAAGGGCACAGTTAGTTAAATACGAAATAATCAAAGGTTTTTGGAAACCATGCAGACTCCTCAACTGGAAAAAATAAAATTCAATCACAACGAAAAAATGAGAAAAGATTATTAAAATCAAAAGATCTCAAACCAACATTAGCTTGCTCAATTTCTTAATTTTTATTTCATTTCAAAAATGCTTTATTTCAATTGATTATGAAAATATTTTTACACGCTTTTAACAAACTGAAATTCAGATTGATCAAGAGAAAATCAAAAGGTTATGAAACAAAATATTATCAAAAAAGAAGTTACTTTGTGGTTGATATTGGCGTATTTCTTAGACAGAGATTTTGCATATCCATCCAGCAACCTGCCTTAAAAGTTTTCTAATCAAAAATCTACGAAACTGAGTTAAAATTAATAAAGAATATATTTGATCTGACCAACAAGCAAATCTTTATGGCAGTTGAAACTTTTCGTAGATTGTCGAACAATTGTGCATATTATGTTACCAGCATAAATTGGGTACAAGTACACAATTCGATTTGCAAAGACAGATTAGCTGTATATCAAGCTTTGAGTGCGTATCCAAAATCTATTTTTGACTGGGGTTTTGTACCTAGTCTGCTATCGGGTATTGCACAATAACGTCGTAACCACGCAAGTTATAAAACTCAAACTTTGTTTGCTGTTTGCAGAACACACCCAGCCTGCGAAACGGAGAAACGTCCTAAAAAGTAATCTGCTGTGCTTTGAACTGTATAAAAGCTTTGTTTTTATCAGTTGCGTTGAGAATCGTCTGCAACGTATTTTAGGTGAACTGTAATGAAAAACGCATAATGTACATAAGCTGTTCTGAGCATTGTATGGCATTGTATGGCTGTTGAAGTATCGATTTTTTATATTCTTTTGATAAAAATCCCTGTCCTTGAGAACTTTTAAATCATGTTTAGCGACTAGGAATTTGATTATCTTTAACAGAGTGAAACTGTGCACACTTCAGACATATGATACACAAAAGCATTGTCTGAAAATCCCAACGTAGATACAGTTTTGCTAACAGTGAGATAAATTATAGGCAGCAAAAATTGTTGAATCGAAACCCTATACCGATAATTTGTTTACAGATAAAGGGAAATGAAAAATTTCTTAGAAGGTGTTATACGCTCGAAAATGCCTCAATTTCTGCTTATTTAGAATTTACCGTGGCTCATTTCTAGGCATTGTTATATTCCTTCTTCCGATTCTTCTTAAAAAACATGCAAACGTGTTTTCATTTTCACGTTCTTTCGATTTCATTTGTATCTGCTAACCCTAAACTTCTGTATGCGGTTTTGAAAAAGCAAACATTTTTAACATATTGGCTAAAAGCTTTTTAACCTGATACTCCTTAGAGCATAAAACGTCAGAATAAAGGTCCGAAAGAACACGAGGAAAAATATATACCCAGTTGTGAATCGAAATAGGCCAATCAGAAAAAAGCAAGCACAAGACCAGTATTGTTGTCCAATCAGTGCCGCGTGCCTAAAGAAAAAGTTTCATATTGTGAAGACAGAAGTAGTTCGCTCTCTCTCTTGGACTCCGGTATTAATTTGCCAATATGTTATAAATTGTTTGCTTTTTTCAAAGCCATTTTCAAATTCTGTACAGAAAACTATTTTAGTTTCATCGGAGACCAGCCGTGATATTGTTCCAGATAACAGAAGCAACTTTTAATCAGTTTTTTTACTGCTGAACAATCAGAAAATTATCTTTACACAAAAACGTATTCACAATATTTCATATTCCAGCTTTCAGTGGCACGTACACTTGTATTTCTCTAAAAGGTTTGGCAAATGCTATAAATATTGCCAAATTTAACCTAAAAGTTCATTTTTGAGGTTGCGCTTAAGTCATACGGGTTTTACTGTGCATCATACAAAATCAAAATTCTCTTTGAACCTAAAAGACGTCATACACTTGATTACAATTTTATTCATTGCACACAACATACTTTAATCACACGAGAATGCAATTGTTTAGTTAAATTCCTATCGATGCACTTTTATGTAAATATTATTCTTCTTTTTCTGGTGCTGTGTTAATTTCCCGTCCATTTCAAGGTCATTTCTCTTCATTAGAAGGTGCTTGATTTCGTTCCGAAGTATGTTGCGGTATGTGCTTTAATTCAAATGCACCAATCGGCTAATGGGACATCATTATTTTGACGTACTCTGCAAAATTAATATTAACATATATCAAACAGAACAGTACGTACAAAGCTATTTTAGAATATATATGCATTCCTAATTGCAACCAAATGAACAAACTTCTGTCCTTTCCAACCTTAATCGTTTAACATTAATTGCCTTAAAACATACATGCTGAAATGAAAGGGATAATTTACCAGTTACAAAGCCATGCAGTGAGTAGTGTAGTTAAGTGGTAGAAATGCAACCAATATCTGCAGTTTACCTTCATAGTTTACTTGTCCATCGCCGTCTAGATCTGCCTCTCTTATCATTTCGTCTACCTCCTCGTCGTTTAGTTTATCGCCCAGGTTTGTCATCACTCTTCTAATTTCAGCAGCATTGATGAACCCGTTTCCTTCACGATCGAAAACTCTAAAGGCTTCGACAACTTCATTTTCCTTTTCTTCAAGGTCCAAACCTTTCCTTATCATTTCCATAAACTCATTGAAGTTTACCAGACCATCTCCTGCGAAAAAGCAGTGAATTTAAAAATTCATCTAGAAAGCCTTGCAAAGAGTTGATTTTGTCTTTTTCTTTTTAAATATATGCATCAAAGCAAGTGAAATTGTAGGAACATAAAAATGGCTTTTTAGAATTAGCAAAAAATAGAAACTCGTTTTTACCATTAAAATCAGCAGTAACAAACATTTCATGCAGCTCTTCGTCAGCCATGTGTTGTCCCAAACCACTCATAACAACGCCAAGTTCCTTTTCAGTCACATTTCCGTCACCATCTTTATCAAACAACTTGAAAACATCTTTAAACTCTACGAAAAGTTTGTAAAAAAACTGGATTGCCAATGCACAGAAGAAAAATAGGTTCTCAAAATTGCGTTCGAGTCTTTAAATAATAATAAATTTATTGCTCTGTCTAAGTAAGTTCCGAGGCACATGAGTTAATGGACAAAATGACTTTATGTTTGCAAAATTGTTCAAAACGATCAAAATTTGCAAAATGAAATTGAGCAGAAGCTACTTTTAGGTAATAGCTGCAGCAAACCTTTGATATCATCTTCTTTGAAAAGTTCTTTCTGGGTGACCTAAAGAAAACACACCTATCATTATCACATCCTTCAGTTATTCAAAACACATAGAATACATGGAAATACATAGAATTCTCTTTGTGCAGAAAGTGGCGTCAGCTGGCTGAAAGCAAATCCGTTTTACCTTCTTCTTGAGACCAAACTTCAATCCCCCTTTCAGAGCACTTGCTTTCTTTTTAAACATTATTTCCACTTTTTCTCTCGCCTTTTTTCAACTTTCAACAACAAGTAGAGTGGAAAGAGAGCTGCAAGTTCCCAAAGTCATGGTGTTGGAATTGATAGATTCACCGCAATTTTCAATACATTGCTAATGTGTTTTGATATAGATTGTGATACGATTTTAGCAACATGTGCGCGCGCGTCACTGTGTATAAAAAGCTGTAATGCCTTTTGAATAGTCAGCGAGAATCTATTTTAATGCGTTGCAAGATTGATAATTGGTTCTGAATTTGCTTATTTGCTACCAAAGTACTCAATCAACGTTTTGTTTCATTCTTGCAGCAAAGTCAGTAGAAGTAAATTATAAAAATATATATTTGGCTGTACTATTAAGTAGTATGGTTAACGGGTAAATTCTCTAGAATATAGTGGAATTAACACGAGAACTGCCGTGGTTTTTCTTCGTTTTCTCGGCAATATGTCTAATTTTGCCTTGCAGGCCTAACGCAACTAGTATAACTTTGCTTTGTAACTATGCATTTATTCCCTTAAACGATTTATTGGGTTGGCCAATTAAATGAAATTGAATTGAAGCACGTGAAGGATCAAAATCTGCACTTGGCCGCTACTAAATGGGAAAAGAGGATGTATAGGGTTCTCAAAAGATCAAGTTTAAATGTCGTCTTCGCCAGCCTGAATCTGAAGTTATCTTGAAATGGCAACTAATCGTTAACTTTCAGTATTCTTTTGTGACGGATGTCAAGCACAGTTTTCTGAGAAAATTGTCTAACTTTTCAAAAAAATATCCAGAACATTATAGTTGTGTTGCTTTCATTTAAAGCGAGTTATAGATAAGATGAGTACGGGAACTTTTGTCTGCAAGTCTCCAGAACGCTTTGAAAAGAATAAGGCAGTCAAAAATTTGAAATAATCACGGTTTTGATAGCCAAGTATACAAACAATAATTCTAACATCAAGCAGTTTTGATTGAAATATTCCAGTGACTTTATAACAGTAGAAGGGCAATTTTTAATTTCAGAAAAAAAGATTGATTGCCTAAAATTGTGAACTGATACCATGCTGACCAGCCTTTTGAAAAAAGCATTCTTTTTTACCTACAGTCCGTCAACGTACCACCATTTCTGTTTCACAACTTTGCTGTTCTTTATTGTTGTTGCAAAATCTGTCTTTGGCAAAAATCTAACAAGATATAGCAAAATCTATTGCATATTGATTAAACGTCCTTTCGAAAAGCTTCAGAATTCGAAAAGTCAGTTAGCATTTCCTTAATCAAGTTTTTTTAAATTAAAGCAACCCATGCTAGATAAAACTTGATTTGATCGAAATAAAATTGCAAGCGAGCTCTAAGCAGCCATGTGAGTTTGCCTAATGGCCTTAAACACTGAATAAAAAAGCTTTTTCAATAATTTTTTTGAAGGTAGGCGAAGATTAAGTTTTTATAAAGACTGTACAGTTTACTCTTAAAAATTCAAGACAAAAATTTCTGCACACCTTTTTCCATTTTCTACCATTTTTCAAAACTCCTTGGTGCTTCAACATGTTTACGGTGTAGGCTTCTTTTTACCAATTAAAGTTGATGCTGCATCAATATTTATGGACAAAGGCATTCATTATTTTCTATACTGTCACCAACACTTATCATTTCAAGGTATCTCTATGCCGACCCGTAATCGCCTAGGAAATTAGTGGAGTTTGAATCATCTCAGTCACCAGTTTCTACCATGAATACCACTCCGAGAAGCAGCAATTATTTTGTTCATTGGAAGTTTCTCCATTCATTTAACTCTTTTGCTCAATTATTGATGTTGTTGCTCTTCCTCACATTAACAATAACCTCTCTTGGGCCCTGAACGCAATGATTTCTGACATAAAACTCATTATCTTTGTCAAAGTAGAAAATCGAGAAATCTTTTTCAATTTTGACAAAGAGAATCAAATTTCCGCTTGGATATTCGAGCGCTCTGCAGTTGCTATGTAAAATGGCTGTTTGCTGTTTGGTTATGTTTAAAACAAACAACGATTTGACTTTGGGCATTCTGTGGCGCCAGAAAAATGCGTTAATTGCCAATCATTTCCATTTTCTAGAGATCGTCCTGCTCTGGGGAAATGATTTTGAGTCGCCACGAGTCACCAACGAGCTACCGTATGGGTTACATTCTGAATTTGCAGAACTCAGTATGGATGTATACGAGGCACCAACGAGTTACCACATTATTTATGAAATACAACATATATATTTATTAAAAAAGTCATGGTAACTCGTGGTATTCCCATATAAAACCACAATTAGAAATGGTAGCTGGCTAGGGTAACTTGTTGGTAACTCGTTGGAATCCCGTTGGTTACTCGTGATGACTTGAATATTCTCAAATAAACAAAAAAATAGACATTGATGCCACTCATTATCAATTCTGTAAAGCAGCGAGGACAATTTTGAATGTTTTTCGGTACATCTGTGTGTATATGATGGGTAAACTCAGATGTTCTAAATCTTACTGCCATCATTTCCTTTCCCTTTCGACGGAGGAATTGTATCTTTTTGTACTCAGCAACTGACTCTTTTGGTGAGAATTTGGCTGCATTTACCCCACTGTAGGATGTCAGGTAGCATCTGCGAATTTCTCTCTCTCCTAAGCTTTTACACGCTATCAACTAATTTGTCGTCTACAAAGATCGACGGCAAATTGAATGTAAGTACTTTAATAGCAAAGTCTGAAGCAAAACGCAATGTGTAAACTATCAATCCCATACTAACCCATAATTCATAGTTAATTGACCAAGAAGGACCCCAAGAAGGACCCCCAAATCAATATTTCCCATTATAACTATGCACCCTCCACGTACGTAAAGAACTTTGAATCTGATCAATATAAGTAAACACGTCGCGTCTCCCCCGATTTACTACCTCATGTGCAGATTTTTGAAACTCTTTAAATTTCATGAAGATTCAGCGTATAATACTCTAGAAGACCGACTCCCTAGTTTTTTAGCATTGGGCGTCCATTTCTATACGCCTAGTAGCTCTTTCCGATACACAACAAACCGCTATGATAGATTTTCATTCTTATTAGAAATAAGACAATCCTGGCCAAGAATTATTTGATTGGCTGGCAAATTGTAGTCTATTTAAAAAGATACGCTCCCTAAACCTTTTTTGCCAGGATCGTACATTTGCAAATGTGAAATTAATGAACTTGACAGCCTTGATTTTTTCTACTATTTACTATCAATCAGTTTTATTCAAAAGTTAGCAAATCACATGTTGATTTTTTTAGATTCGTATAGCAATTAAATAAAACTGAGAATCATTAATAAATAAAGTGATCTTGTTAGAAGCAAAGTTTTTTATTGATAGCTTTGGAAGAAGCTATTATCTGCAGAATGGCTTTTCACGATCAGGAAAATTGTCTTTTTGAAATCATATGTATATATTTCTTGGAATGCATATTGAAATTAACCAATATCGACTTTATAGAAGAGCGTGGAAAATGCGTGCCTGATATGTTCAACACAACTATACGATGGAAAATACCAATAACAATTGCTAATTAAACAGAAGCTGGAGACAGGGAAGAGGGGGATATAGGGGCTCTAGATTTTGAAGAAAATACTAATAAGAAACAAGCAAAAAATGCCCCCACTTTCAAGAAAAGCAAATAAAGCTATTGATCCCCATATCACTTCAGCCAAGAGACATGCTGTATTTTGTCTTTTCTTAGCAAATCCTTGCCTTCACTATAATTTGTCAAAGTAGTCCAACAAGTCGTACAAACGCCGAGAAGGAACTGAAAATTGCAATTAATTTTAATAACAAGCGGTCTCTTAATGTTCACAAGGACGAGGTTATCCATCAATTGATTCTAAAAATTTCGTCTGAAAATCTAGTCTTCTTTTAAAAAGACAATATAGACACCCATGGCTATCTAATTATATGAAGAGCTTGTTGGCACCTTACACTTGGCTGAGCAAAAAAGGTGAAATTTTCCCAAAATTTCCTACAAAATTCCGAAGCACAGAAAGCAATCCCTTATTAAGTTTAGATGATACACTGTGCTTTAAAATTTCGGGCAACTGTGCAAGCACTTGCCTACCCCTCTTTGGCTACCGCGCCCTTAATGCTATCCAGCAAAAATCCATGGCATTTGAAACATTTTAGCTTTAATTTACTTATTTAATCCATAATAAGAAGCTAATCTCTTGGCAAAGTCAAGTAACCTTGTATTTCTGCTAATTTAAGGACCCTCATAAGATTTTGCAATAATTACTTTATAAGAAAGAGGATATCGTACAGGAAGGCTATATCAATTTCCCGTATTTCTTTGCTTTATTTTCTTTGCTTAGCTTTGCTGCTGCTGTTTTTGTTGCTTTTTATGTTTTAGCTGTATTAAGTACGTTTAAAAGTACTTTACAGTTTTGATTAATTTTTCACAATTAATTATCTATATATCGATTTGTATTATATTTAGAATTGGGCACTGGGCATGATAACACTAATGATTTTTTATTAAGTATCCCAGTCAACAAACTGATTAATATGAATTTACTCTGCCCAAAAACATGTAGTAAGTTGTTACTACATATTTTATTACATTTGAAAAGCGCTCAACAAAATTAATGATAATTTGAGTTGTTATAGAAATATGGAATATCTAGAGGTAACCCTGTGAGAGATTATCAAGCTTATATTCTCTCCCCAAAGATGTTCTCTCTCTTTGCACTCCAAAGCTACCAATCTGCCCTCAAATGTTTCTATATTAGGGGTCAGATAACTTCAAGGCTGTTCTTTAGGAAAAAATACAAAAGATATTGAAATCACTGCATGCATGTTACCTTTGGTTTTAGGTTGGACTTTTTTGGAGCTACTGGCGGCTAGAATTGAAAATAGATCAAATGAAATTAAAGTGCCTCTTATACAGAAATAGGCTTAGCAAGCAGTTTTAAAGACATGGTAATTTTAAAGATAGTACTTGGTAGATGATAGTGTTTGTATCATTTTCAATTCAATAGTAAGCCATCAAACATTAAAAAAATAAACTGTAGAAGTGGAACAATGTGATGTATTTTATTATATATTCATACTCTATACTTATTGGCTGTGAGGTCTTTTTAAGAGTGTTGCTCCAAGCGACTTGCTTGTTAATCTACCTGCAACTCTTTACGATTCTGATTAATTCGCTCTCAACATTTTTATATCTTAGCATCCTGTTTCATGGAAAAGGCTACATTATCCTCAAAAAAGCAAATATTTTAAACAATTACTTGAATACCTCAAGATCAATGACTTCCATCGACAATGAAGCTGATTTTATGTCTCCGGCTTCAGCTCAATTTCTATCCTTCAATTCCATTTCTGAATAAGTATCAGGTCATAAGCAGATTTCAGATCAGCAATAAAAGCGTTAACTTTTTGTTTGCAATTTTCTGTGTCAAACATGCTTTTCAGTTAGATTTATCTTGCATATTTGCGGTGAAAATGGGACCTGTTGCTTTGGATATCTGAATTCCCTAATCAGCCATCAAAGGTAGTTAAAAGCATTAGCTATTAATTTTTTAGTAGCCACAAATAGACAATTAACTATTCAATGACGTTAGATACGATTTAGCTGCTTCGTGATGTAACACCAGATCTATACAAGCCACGAAGATAGCATTATGACCATACGATGAATGTTTCAATATCTAAGGGAGAAGCGTGTAAATGACCTGTAGTTGAAATCAAACTGGCGTTGTATTCTCTAACTTTTCTAAGATTTCCAGTGACGTTAACATTTTCCACCTATGGCAATGCTTTTATCACTGTGGTGATGATTTTATTCATCGTTATTCTAGAAAAAAATTGTTTTTATAGGGTTTATAACTCCCCATTCTTTGCAGAGTCGTTAATTTAATTATTTTAAAACACTTCTTGAAATATGACAGAAAATATAAAATTAAATGATGACGCTTCATTTTTAGCAACTTTCTGTAATAAAATTGCTAATGATTAACATAAAAAAGCACAAGTTTCTGCTAGAATAGTATGCATTGTGAAGTGCTCTACGTAGAATGTTTTATAAAGAGAATCTTTATCGAGCAATAGGTTGGCTGTAAATATTCTAATAGAACAAAATGTAGGGGAATCTTTTTAAGGTATGTAACATACCATTACCAGCTGCTAATTGCCATTGAATGAGCTAGTTTTTTCTACAACTTCTTCTTTTGAACTACTTCTTACTTCTTCTATCCAATCTTCTTAACGTATTTATTTATAATCAAGTCCTAGTGGAAACTAGAACTACGGA
This sequence comes from Rhopilema esculentum, assembly GCF_057945365.1. Taxonomy (NCBI): domain Eukaryota; kingdom Metazoa; phylum Cnidaria; class Scyphozoa; order Rhizostomeae; family Rhizostomatidae; genus Rhopilema; species Rhopilema esculentum. The sequence continues at coordinate 9,511,838 of NC_142833.1, forward strand.
GAGCGCCATTTTTCTGTTCTTGAAGAGACCTTTTTTATGATTCAATTCCTTTGCTGCTTTGTATTAGATCGCAGCGTTTTTTTGACAAGATATCTTTATTTTGGTTTTGAAATTACCCTGCTGTTTGTTTCTCTTGACATTCTTTTAATATAAATGAAGGAAAAAGTTTGTGATACGCAACTCAAAAGTCTCAAAAGTCTCAAAACTTTTCTGAAGACGTTTATCTCGTAATGGAACTTTTGTATAGTTCTAAAAGCCTCAATAAGAAACAAATATTCTTAAGTTGTTCCCATTCATCAATTCTGGAAACTGTTTTATAAATGTTCAATATTCTATTGTCATTGCTGAGAAAAAGCAAGGTAGCATCTTGAAATTTACGTAACTGAAAACAAGTTGAAGCACTTGCGGCATGAGGGATGGCAGCATCAACTGGAATCCACATTATTTTGCAGTTTTGAAGGTTATGTTAAGTTGTATCGCCATAAAACATCAAAGATAGGATGGCAAAGTTTCAAGAAAGTTAGAATTCCATCAAAAAAAGCATCGTTGTTCAGCGTGAGTTGTGATTGCCGTTACATGGCCAATCAACATGCGAGAGGAGGACTTCAAAATGAAAACTGTGTTGAATTGAAGGTAAGGGACAGAGGTATCGTCAATGTGACCCTTTCATATGCATAAAATGAAAAATAGTAGAAGTTAAAATTTTTTGGATACATTTTAAATAATACCGCATTAGGTCACAACTGGGAATGGCAAGGATCCTTTTACATTATTAATTCAACCTTTTGAAACATTGAGTTATTAAAGATTTTAAGAAGAGCACTCGAGAATAAAGATAAAAATATGGTATTTATGCTCGAAGAGAGGCCAAAGAGATCCTTTGAAGTGTGAAAAAGTTTCAAAAAATGATAAAAAACTTTTTACGATGTCTTTTAACATTTTTATGAACGGTTAAGCACAGTTAAAATATATTTGGCTACCTTCCCAAATTTTGTAAGAACATTCAAGCGAGAAAGCTGTTGCAGCTCTATATGGGCAATTTAGAGGAAAGCGCTTTAAAACCAAATCAGGGAAGCTATTGCTAGATCAGAAACAGAAAAGAAAGTGGACAAAATTTATTGGACAAGCTAACTGGGAAAAAAGTGATGAACGTCTTTAACTCATACGAATTGAGATCGAGGAATAAAAAAAGTGATTAAGAAAGGCTGTATATTGAGTTTTCAAAGAATTACCACTCAATCTAATGTTTTAGGTAAATCTTCATATATTTTCTAGCTTTCGTTATCATAATCATGACATAGCAATAGCTGTGAAGATTTTTGAAAAGCACAAGGGTTATACTATGATATCATTAAGCAATTTTATATGGCTTTACGTCAATACGAAATTATTGTTATAATGCAGAAAAATAATAATCAAATAATAATGATAATGTTATAACAAAAATATATTCGTTTCATTCAATGCACCATTAAAAAAGTAAAATTCTGTATCTCTTTTTACCAGACAGTGTGCAATTGTTGTCTAAATTTTCGAATAACAGATAACAAAGTGAAGTTAAAATAAAATTTAGATTAAACATTATATTGAGAACGCTTGTGGGCTACCTCGAATTACAATGAGACCTCTCAATTATGACTACCCTAAGTAGCACTTTTCTCAATCACGTTGGTAGCGCTTGGGGTCGAATAGGGAACGGGGTCAAATAGGAAAATCGTTAATACCTCCAACAATTGAATTGATATCTTAAAACAAACCCAGAAACGGATTCAGCGCGCTTCAATCTACCTTTAAGATGCTTTTTAATTCAACTACGGTAATTTAAGCAGTATAAATTGCAATGGTTTTATTCTATGTTAGCTTGAGGCGTAGCTCCTCCGTAGCTACGGGAGTAAATAGACAAAGCTCGTAAAAAGCATCGTTTTAATTCAACATAAAAAGCAAAAGGTAGAAATTGCAAAGAAAAATGCACACTCTCTTCATATCAATTCAAATTTCAAACATCCTGCACCGATGTTACAAGATTTCTCGAAATAAATCAGCTGAGTGATCAAGGCGCTCGAGGTCAAATAGGGAAATCGCCATTTGGGGTCAAATGGGGATATCTTCAAAAACAGCAAGGAAAAAACATGAAAAAGAGAACTAACCTCATTTCTGCCCGTAAAATCATCCAATCTGTTTTATAAGCCATTTTGCTTGTTAGAAAACAAGGTATATAACTAAAAAATTTTGCATTAAAATTCTAAAACAAGGGTATCAAAATAAACAAATTTTGGCCCTTGTTTACAGAAAGCTGTCCTTCGCAGTTTCAGGGTCAAGTAGGGAGGCAGTTGAATTTTGCCTTTTCAAACCGTTTTACTTTTCTGCCAAAAATCATTATTCCAAAAACTTTTTGCTTCATGAGAGTGTCCTCAACTAAAGATTATTGCAAATTGATCACCCCTGGATTTTGAAAATGATGAAAAGATTAAATGAAAAGATTGATTTATTGACAATGGTCTTTTACAGTTCATTTTCATTTTAATATTAATCTTTGCCCATAGTTTCCTACAGCTAAAGAACTAGTTAACAAGAGGCCATGCAAAAATATATAAAAATACAAATAAAATCACTGCTCGAAAATTAGACCAAATTTAGTAGATGTTACAACAGTGAAATAAGTATAAATCAGACAAACGGTAGCCCCCAAAAACAAGCATCAGTGCATGGACCCTAGAACGGCCAAGGGGTAAGGATGTTTTTACAAGAGATGTTTTTACAAGTTTTAAGAAATTTTGTCACGAATAAGGCACTGCAACCAGGTTTTCATATGGATCTCTTTTGTAATTGGAAAGGGCTATACAAAGTTGTTTCCTCTTTACCTCTCAAACCTTTCAACACTGGCTACGCCACTGCTTCTTTTCTTCTTAACCTTAAAGTTAAAAACCAAGTTATAAAAATGGATGTTTCCATCATTTACCAGTGACCTGAACTTGAGTCTACTGTATACTGTCAATATATAAATATGTTGTATTTTCACCGAATGCAAAATGAAGATAAAAAATATAGAAGATTTTTGATGGAAAGTAAAAATGACTTCGAATTAGGTCTTTTTGTCTGTCTGTCTGTTTTTGTTGGAACTTTCAGCGGAAAATCGCAGATTCTATAAATATTGAAATTAAAGTAGGAAAAAGCTGCAATTCTGAAAACTTTCCTACATTGATGGGACTTATTGAAAATGTCAATGTAAGTAAACAAATTTTCTGACAAGATTAACATCGTCAATGTAAGTAAAGAAACACCGCCCAGCAAACATCATAGTCTTCAAATTTATCCTTAGAATATTTATCATTTCGGGCCAAAAAGCGGATTTTAAAGATGTTTATTGAATTTTTTTCCTATTTATTCCAGCTATGACAATTTATGTGATGCATTGACTTGATATGAATTGATTAAGTGGTGTACCTTGATTTCTAACAAGCTAAATGGTGTTAACAACAGATTGGATGATTTTACGTGCAGAAATGAGGTTAGTTCTCTGTTTCGTGTTTTTTCCTTGCTGTTTTTGAAGATTTCCCTATTTGACCCCAAACGGTGATTTCCCCATTTGACCCCAAATGGCGATTTCCCTATTTGACCTCGAGCGCGTCGATCTCTCGGCTGATTTATTTCGAAAAATCTTGTAACGAAGGTGCAGGATGTTTGAAATTTGAATTGATATGAAGAAAGTGTGTATTTTTCTTTGCAATTTCTACCAAAAGATTGCGATTTGTACTGCTAAATTACCGTAGTCGAATTAGAAATACATTTCAAAGATAGATTGAAGCATGCCGAATCTGAATCTGCGGTTTGTTTTAAAATATCAGTCCAATTTTTGGAGTTATTAACGATTTCCCTATATGACCCCGATTTCCCAATTTGACCCTGTTCCCTATTTCACCCCGAGCGCTACCAACGCTGCTCACTTTTCTTTCTAAAAACCAGTTCGGACTCAGCCTAACTTAACCATCCGCAAAATTCTTACAGCAAGGCCACTACTACGAAACATATCTTGAGCAAGGCTGATACTACATCTGGCAGCACTACTCTATCTTAAACTTTCTAGCCATCTTCCTACCTCCATAGAAGCTGTTAATGTGTCTATAATGTACGTTGGTATACTTGGCTATATTTCACCATCAGCCAAAACTGGAAGACAAATAGCAATTGATCGTCTCCTGAAGACAAATAACAATTACCTTTACATCTAAAAGCTTACTGTTGGTTTCGAATCTAATCTTGAAGCAAATTTAACAAGATACCACAGCAACTATGCTCCTCTTTCTACCGAATTAAAACGGCAGCTCAAATCTGTCTCTCTTTCTTCAAAATGTACGACTCTCTCCCTATCAATCAACTGCAAAACGGTGTTTTATCCCTAAACTTTCAAACATTGCCATTCAATCTACGTACTACATAATTGTTGCAAAAATAAACGATGGACAAACCTAAAATTGTATGCTTTTTAACTGCTTGCTGTTTTCTCTCTGTTTCTCTTTTTGCACTTACAACTGAAATAATCATCTTGTTAATGCTAATCAGTTGCAAGATACTTTTGCAATAAATAGGTCTGCTCTTCTAGTTAAATTGAACTGAGACGAAAAGGTTTCTTTAAGTTATGTCTTGAATTACTTCTCAAAACCAATAAACACTGTCTTTACAAGTTAGAGCCAACCATAGGCTTTGAAACAAATCTCAACTGCAATGCTAGCAGAAAGTTTGAGAGATGTGCTACGCTCATATCAGATTAAAACGTCAGATTAAAATTTGTTGGCTCCACGACACTCTATTTATTGACCACAAACAGAAACGCTACTATAGATCAGAGGAAAAGGCAAAGGATATCAAAATTGAAATTACTTGTAAATTTCAGTCAATCTTGATGCAAGTTTTGTTATTCTCAAGTTACATACTTGGAAAATTTAATAGTCCAAAACAAATAAAGCCTCAGGTCACCAGTCTACAAAAACGCTCAAAAATCATATCATTTCATTTTCGTTTCCTTTTATAAATAATCTTTTTAGATGCCTGCAATATGAGTGCTTGAATAAATCGGCTTTAAATCAGTGGGACTTTTAGACTTTACAAAAATTGAGAAAATTAGATTGAAATGATACCTCTATCAAATACCGTTGCAATGGGATGATCTTTATGACTTGGAATGAGACCGCCCGGTAAAGAATGAAAATTATATAAAGAGCGTTAAAATTAATAATTCACAAGAGCCGTCAATGACCTAACATTAATAGCTGAAATTGAGTGTTCTTCAGATAACGATAGCAATATGTAATGAAATGAAAGTTCTTCCTATTGTTCAGCAGTTGCTTTGACATTTAAGCAAATTGGAAATACGGAAAAGAATATTGAGCAGAGGTTTTACTTTCTTCACGAATTTGACTTGTGAAGATTCAACCAGAAATATTACAGTTATAACATAAGTTGAGTTGAGTCTGTACTTCAAGTCCTGAATGACATAGGCACCTTTATACGAAAATGTTTTACAAAGTCAAAGACAAAGTTCCGTTAGTTCACAAAGAATTGTTTATCCGTAAGTTGCGTAGCGCAATCTTACATTGATAACATCGTCCTTGTCGTGCAGCTAAGGTACTGGTAGAAAATATGGAAAATTACCTCGATGAATCGCTTCCATCTTGGCCAGAAGCTACTGTCATACTTGATACAATGCGCGTTGATCAGTCAGATAAATTTTGCCCTGGCCTTACAATGGCAACTAAAGATGGGCCAGTCTCAACATTTTTATTTTTAAGAATCTATTTTAAAAACTTCTCTGTTTTATGCTTCGTTGTCTAAAAAACAACTTCCAAATATTACTTGCTAATATATTCATCGAGTATCTTGCCGTACACCTTTATTGGGTGAAATTGTACAACTAATTGTCACTAATATAAAAACATCTGTCAAATTTGAAAAAATGAATGTAATTAGATATCTAGCATAAACATACACGCGAATTCTTCGGAGGCAACTCGCTTACAGCTGAGAAGCTCGAGAGAATCTTCCTACATTGATAAGGAATAATCGCATTTAGAAAGTCAAATGCCATTCAATATAATAATAAGATTGTCCAAATGTGCAAGTCAAACGAAGCAAGGATACCTGATCTTCATTCTCTTCATTTGTAAGGTCTTCCATACTTCCTAGCCTTCGCGCTTGCTGCTTTGCATGTACTGCTGCAATAGGCCGAAATTCACAACCTGGTCTGTTTCTTTATTCTCAGAGCAAACAAAATGAATTATCTGGTCTGTTTATCCGACAACTGAAAACATCTGCTGAATCATTTCAATTCATGAAGTAATGCTTAGCTTTGTTAATAAGTTCAAGTGAAATTACAAAGCAAGCATTGTTGTCGGAGCACTGCATTGCAATGCAGAATTAATAAATGTACATGTACTGCAAGGTTTACAACAAATTAATGAAAAATGCATTGCTGTAGAGCGTCATCGGCAAAGTTTAAAGGTTAATATTTGTTAATATTCCAAAATTTAGAGTTTCTTATTCAATATTTTGAAAAATTCTTTCACCATTGATTTGAATCATAAAGCCAATTTGCTGAGTTCATAATGAGCCTATCTACATCAACGTACATTACTCGCGTCTTACTAAAAATTTCATACAGCGTGTCGTTTAGTGGGTGGTTTCTCGTTAGCTTAACCTGCCGTTGCACAGACATTCAATTCTTCTTAATGTCTTTATTGAACATAAAGGATGAAATTTTAATTTACAGATATCTGTGAAGAAAAGTCCCGGAAAGCCATTCTAAACCTGATCGAGAATATCTCTGCGTGGAATACATATAGTCTATGCCCACTTTTCTACAGGAGACTGATATATAAGTCTCCTGTAGAAAGAATATTTTAATTAGATTTTATTTACTTTACGAACATTTTTTAGCATTTTTTGTAGAACTTTCCAACATTGCCATCCGTACTACGTACTACATATTTTGTTGCAAAAATAAGCCATGGACAAATCCGGAATTACATCCTTTTTAACTTTGGTTGTTTTTTTTCTCAGTTTTTCCTTTTACCTTACGATTGTTATAGTTTTTTCTTGTAAAACCAGGCTAGCCAATTGCAAATTACCTTATAATAGTGAGATTTGTAATTGTAGTTTAAGTTGAGTTGAAAATGAAATGTTTTCATTATTATTATTATTATTATTATTATTAATAAGTAGTTTGAAGCTATTTTACTTATGAAATAAACTCTAGAGTGTCACTTCTCTGAATGTAGTCAGTTAAATCATTTAAATCAAATATTTCTTTCTGACAAAATTAAGGAACAGAGATCTGTGAATGAATTTTCATATAAAAATATCATATTGTTTTAATGAGTAGGGATCACATTATTGGTTGCTTCAAGAAATTTCAAAGCAACGTTCCATAATACATATAACATTGGCCCATTCGCACTACATCTAGAAACCTGACAATGCTAATCTCTTATTGTTCTATCTTCAAAGGCAGCAAGGATTTGTCAGGAAGTAGTTCAATTGCTAGAGTGCGAACAGCAAAATCTGAAATCTGACAAATTGTAACGTTTCGACTAATTGGTCAAAGGTTCCGTCATAGAGCGCTGGAGCATCACAATCTCTTGAAAATCTATGATAACCAGCGGGTGACTCGACGGACATGCCAGAATTATGTTAACACCAATAAAAAAGTCCAGGGTGCTATTTGAAATCATATCACGATTAAAAAAGGTACAATTTCTTAATGGCAACCTGATAACGTGTTTGATAACAATATAACATCTCAGAAAACTGCCTAATGCGAACAAGAAGTCTGACAAACTTTGTTAATCATGAAAAAGTTTTTTAATTGGAGTGAGAATATCAGGTTTGACAAACATTATCATATTTGCAGTGCGAATAGGGCTATTTTCATTGCAATTGCATTTAGCTCCTTTCAGTTTCACATATTGAAGCTCCCCTTGATCAGTTGACAGAAGTTTGCATAATCTGTATTGTTCCTTCTCTTCGGAGAATAAATGGTCCTTTCTATTCTCTTTGATCAAATTAAGGGTAATAAATCATTAAGTTATTTTTAAGCGGTATAAAAAATAACCGCTTTCGTTTTGAAACTAAGCAGAAACAAAATAGATTCATCTCAAAGAAGCTTGACCAAAAAGTATCTTGCACCTATGAAAATAACATCTTCTGAATACAAAATATAGCACTGGCGTCTAATTGTTAACAAATCGTATGTCAGTTTTTACCACTCAAAGGCATACAGCAACTGCAGTCGTTGTCATTAGTCAATATATCCAGTTCACCATGACAAAATTTGCCGTTTTTCATTGCGCTCGTATGGTTTGATAGCTAATTAAGGCTTTTCAGATATCTGCCGAAATGATAATTAACAAAATTGTTCCATGCCTTTTCATCTATTTCAGCATCATTTTAACAAATTCTGGAAAAGAAAAGAGCAGGAAATTTTAGCGCTTCAAAAATTCAGAATATTTTGTTTAGCTTTAACATTACGAAAAGTAGTCCTCGCAATTGCAATTGAAGACATCCTTCAGAGAATATGCTAAGTAAGTTCTTATCCTTTAACAATATCCAATTGCAGTGAATAATGATTCCATATTTTTAACGAGATATGTTTTTAAGCACTGTTTTTCGTTTGATACTCCTTGGAGCAGAAAATTTCCGAATAAGAATGGATATTGTAATGGAAATTGTAGTCCGAAGATATAAAACCCACTTATAGATGAAAATAGGCCAATGAAAAAATGTTAGCACATGACAGAAAACTTACCACTAGAGTCCAAAGCTAAAAACAAACTTATTTTGTCAACTCAATAACGTTGTTTTCATTTTAATGAACATGTATTCTAAACTGTCTAGGAAATTATGAGCGGGCTATGCCCACTATAGCTTTTGGTTTATCAGTAAATTTTGCGCGACTGCTGGATTGCTGGTAGGTTTCTACTCCATCTCAGAACTTTGTGGGCAGTTCTGTCGGGGAAGGTGGTTGTAGAGATTGCTTCCTTTTTTGGAAGGAATAACGTAAGTCCTCGAAAAAGCCACCCCCTTCTCCTCGAAAATGCCCCCCTCGAATAAGCCCCCACCCTAGAACTAAAAATTTTCAAAAAGCCCCCTCCCCTCTCGAATAAGTCCCCACTGCTACCGTAAATCCTGGATTTGTCGATTTTTGCCATCTGTTGCTTTTGGTGTTTTATTGAATTGCCACAAAAATTCATACTTTTGGTAGTGATTGATTAAATGTCCATAACAAATTTCCGGCTTAAATATACAAGGTCTTTTATTAATGTCTTCTTACTTAATGTCTACTATAATTTTACAAGCCCCTCCACTTGTACAAGCCCCTCCACTTGTACAAGCCCCCCCCCCCTGAATAACCCATGTAAAATTCGTTTGACGAGGATTATAAAAATGGACCTGGCTTTTGATCGCAGTCAATCACAATCACAAATGATGGTGTTGAGAACACGGAGAACCATTTTCTGCTCTGCCATACTTTTGATGTAAATTGCTTGATCTGCTTGACAGTGTAAATGCATATGCATAATGACAGTGTAAATGCATTGCTATACCATAAACAGTTACCATTTGATTTCAATTCAAAAATTTTTAATGGCAACACTGGAGTTTATCCAGGCCTCCAAACGTTTTGAACAGCTCACGAACAAAAACTGTCAAGTCTCCTCTCTATTTCTTTTTTTTATTTATCGAATTGTCTTTTAATGTAAATTATAATTTTTGTTTATATGTAGTAGGGGGTTAGTCATTATATAATGCTCCTCCTGACCATCCTTGCAATGTAGTATAGCAGTCTTCGTTAGGTACAGTTTTAGGTGATTTGTTTGTAACTTTTTCTATCGAGTAAAACCAAAACAGACGATCAAACATGACCTTCACAAAATCAACAAAAATGCTGACCAAAACCGGTTCTAAAGGACTATCCATATCAACACCAACCTGGCAATACCTGTCATGTGCTTGCGTCGTTTTATTGGCCTACCTTCATTCACAACTGGGAATATATCTGCAAAATTCATACTTTTGAGCCTTATTCTGAGATCTATACTCAGGTATGTCAACCAAAATGCATTAGTATGTATAGCAGTGCCAGCTCTAGTCTGCATTGCTTCAGTTTCTGAAGCTCAAAAACAATACTTTAGCAAAAAATCGCATACTTGAATAAGGTAGTATGCCTTCAGAATTTCAAACCATAGCTGAAAAAATGTAGAATATGCTCATATCTAGAGACTAGCTAAATTCAAGACCACTTAATTCATTTAGGCCAGGTTTAAAAGGTAAGCCAAATAAGCTGCATCTAGATAAGCCGAGATCATCTCCCGCGTGTCGCTTTAGCAAAGAGATAAAAATAATTTCAAATAGATAAGAATTGACTCAGAATCTTCAGAACTTAGCCACGTGTTGTCTAAAACTCCATCTGAAACTTAGCATATGGTCTAGAGCCGTACCACGTGACTGTGATTGCATTAAGCTAGTCTTACTTTACATTTTGTAGCTGCATCAGTCCATTAAAAGATCTGGATAAAACCTGCTTCAAGCTGTGTTTCAAATTTTCTTAGGTGTGTCTGTAGGCTAGAGAGAACTATTTACGCATGTGCTGTAACGAAATAATTGAAGGTTGATGAAAAGAAACATTGTTCAATGTTAGCAACTAATAATATATAACAATGGCTTTGCACCTTCATAATTGATGTGTCCGTCCCCATCAATGTCGGCTTCTTTGATCATTTCGTCCACTTCTTCGTCTGTTAGTTTTTCGCCCAAGTTTGTCATGATATGACGTAGTTCAGCTGCACTTATGTGTCCATTACCATCTTTGTCAAAAACTCGAAATGCTTCTTTGATTTCCTCTTCGCCCTCCGAGTCTATCATGTTCCTTGCCATCATATTGAGAAATTCAGGGAAATCAATTGTGCCATTTCCTGAATTAACAACAACATTTAGTATGCTACACCATTTAAAGGCTACTTTCTGCAAAAAATGTATGACCGACTCTAGGTATCTATTAGAATTTTCGTACATTTGATTTGGGAATTTGAGACTTTCCAGAAGTTTGTACAGTTTGTACCTAGGAAAATTTTCAAAGGGAAAAAGCAATTTGGAAAATTTATCAATCATACCATCAATGTCGACTTCATTAATCATATCTTGAAGCTCAGCCTCGGTTGGGTTCTGTCCCAGACTTCGCATAACATGTCCTAGTTCCTTTGTTGTTATTGCCCCATTACCATCACTGTCAAACAAGTAGAAGGCTTCTCGGAATTCTAAGGGAAATTTGCCATAAAAGTCAAAAAGGTCGTACGATTCGTTTAAGATAACATAAAGAAAAGCGACAGAAAGAAAAGGATGGAAATAGTCGAAAAATTCATTTTTGCAATATGTTTGTGAAAATAAGAAAATAATGAAATTTAAAGAAAAATTTGATTGTTTGATATTTCTAACTTTGAACTTGAAAGAGTTAGAGTTCCCAAGTAAACGTAAAGTTTTTGAAAATGGCTAAAAAGTTCAAATTTCTAGAAAATTGGTTAAAAACAAGAATGCCGAAGAGGAATACCTTCTATCTGTTCTTCATTCAGGGTTTCCGCCTGTAAAATGCGTCATAAATATTGAGTAAACAATGATAAATTGATAATATGATAAATTTATAGTAAAGGAATCATTATTGCAGCCTAGCATCAGAAATAAGATTGTGCGTGAATGGCCATTGCAGCATCAAATTACATCCATAAAGGTAAAACCACTGCCAGTTACCATCGGTAAAGTGGATGGTGCGGCGCATCAATAGCCATTACTTGGCCTTTTGTTGCCCTTTGTCCAGACACTTCGGTCGGTTATTTACCAACTACAAATTTCCCAAACTCGACAAATCGAGCTTGGAAGAGAATGGAGGCATTCCCTCTCCCCGGCTTCTGTGCTACTGGACTTTATCAAAATTTTCTTCAGTAAGCTTTTTGCATTTAAGAAATTTACATTAACTTCATTTTTGGCAGCTTTGCCTTGCCTCTGTAACATAAAATTTACTGGTTAACATGTGATTGGCAGTTTTCTAGAATTGCAAGCTTAATTTCTACTTACTGGTCCACGTCTAGCATACAATGAATGTGACATCATGCCAAGAACCAAACGTTACTCTCGATTTAGCTTGGCATCAGAACCATAAATAAAAGGAATTCCCGATCTTCATGAATAATAGATGCACTCCTTATTTAAACAGTAAAACTGCAGTAATAAGAAATGTTTTGCCTGGATAGTTCACTTTTAAGCGATACAACTGCCTCTGTTGTTGGATGGCGATCTAACAAAATGAATATTACAATGCTAGTGATGCGAAATAGAAACCTAAATTCCAGGTAATCCTAGGGGATAAACTACAGTTATCCCTCAAAGATGAATCTTCTAACAGCCATACGCCCAAAAACTTTAAGAATATCCTTCCATATCCAACCAGCGGATCAATTACCTAAAGGAGAACGGACACTCAAAAATAGCCTGGCTTATTCGATGCAAAATGTGTCGCTGATTTCAAATCTGCTAAAATTTTTCTTCTTAGATTTACTGTTTTTCTGATATTTGCACTTTCATCCGTCAATTGGGTCACAGCCTGGACTCGGGAATTTCCTGAAGCGGAAACAAGATTATTGCCAGAAAATGTTGAAATTCTCGGTGGACGTCACAAGTGACATAGTCCAGTGGCTTGAGGGGGAGCATTACCATCTAGAAGGAGACTTTTCTGGAACCACTTTTTCAGAGGTAGTTTTTGTTGTAGATTTCGAATCTGAGTGTTGATCAGGCCGTTTAGGGGCTTTTCCAAGATAAAGGGGGTTTAAGTCTTTTTAGGGTGGTATCTTAGGGTGGTAAGTCTTGTTTTTCATCATTTGTGCCAATTCCAAATATTGAGGAGGAGGGGGGGAATGAGCTTACACAAAAGTCTATTGTTTACTGTGCTGTTATCGAGTCAGTTATTACGTGCATGAATTATGCAAAAAGCCTTTCTGTATTTGTTTCTTGTAGTACTAATATATTTTAAAAGGTCCTAATGATATGCAATATCCAGACGGAATAATCCTCTGTTTCACAGGGAAGGGTAGCTTGTCAACTTCATTCGTTTGACAGTGTTTCCATGTGCTGCCACATGACCTACTTTGTTGTTTTGGGATTTTGCTGGACTCTTTCTTACAGTTCTGTTTATATTTCACATTGACTAACATTGATTGGAAGATTTTATTGTGGAACCCTTAAAGTAAGGTTCTGTCTTCAGAATCGATTCTTCTCTTTAGACTTTCATCAATGTTTTTACTTCAAGAATATAATCTAAAGCCTATAAAATATCTTAGTTGATGCTAATTACAAACAATACACGACGTTTCCCTTTCATATCTATCTCGGGATGTGAAAGAATCATGTAAATATGGCAAAAAGAAGAGAGAAATGTTTGTTATCCGCTATGGGCATTTAGAATTTGTAAATAAGAACTTAACCCCCCTCCCCCCTGCACTTCGTTCATAGATCTTGCTACCAGGGCTTTAGTAAATCCATTTAAGCGAAAGAAAATTAAGATGAAAAGGCCAAAAAGATAGCACAGAAGCATCCCCTTTTGTAAAAAGAAAGAAGGCTGTGTGTGCTGGAAACCTCTTCCTGAAACTTTCTATAAAGTGCCCGTCTGCAAAAGCAATCAAGGGAAGCAGCAGCCAATTTGTGTGGTGTAGACATCCTCAGCTTGTAGAACACTTAAGCAAGTGCATCCCACAAACTGCTATTGGTCCCTCTGCAATGGAAAGATGAAGAACGACTCTTTGAAGTAGTTGAGTGGCAACAAAAGTAGCTCTTGGTTGTTGCAGAGTTTGAAAACCCCCTCCAAATTTGCTGCACCGGGTTTCCAAGAGGAGAAACGTCACCAATCGAAGCTCTTCAAGCCAACCACGAGGCAGCAGACAAAAGGAAATGCTTTCTGCTACACCAAACGGTGACAAGAAATAACAGTGGCATTACTAAATATATTCTTCTGTCAAGATCTTTGAAGATAGATTTCCCAAATCCTTGTCCCCAATGAAGTTCTAAACCTTGTAGTCTATATAGACAGTGGCAGTGACAAGAATCCAAAGATCTTAGCATTAGTTTCATGCGATTTTTCTTCCCCAGAAAAGGCAACTTTTCTAGGCTTGTATTGTTATAGTGGTATTGTTATTGCATCAGTGATTGTGCTCAAGTCCAATTTCCAGACAAAATGGGTGAGCCGCCCGTAATTCGCCTTTTTTACCACTAGAACGAAACTTTTCTTCAAGAGTGTTGTCACAACCACCCCCGTGCCCTCCCGTGCTCCCCCTCCCTAGCGACGGCCCTGGTGGCTAGAATTTAGTTACAAGACAAGCATCAACTTATATCATGCAGCAGGGTACCCTGGGCACCGATCTCACTTTCATTTGAACTAGAGTGAGTGTTGTACCCAGGTTAGAAGCAGGATGACTCACGCCGGTTTATCCGTTGATTGGAATTTGGAAGCTTACATGGAAGATATTTGTGACCTTTGTGTCAGCAATGATGATAAAACTGCAATTAGTTTAGTTGAAGTCTCTGATGATGAAAATTACGATTAGATGTGAGAGGCTGGGTATATTAATTTGAAAAATTATAAAACAAATTCACGCCCGGTGAAAATGGAATATAATCCGCACAAGTACGACTTTCAACCCGCCTTTACTATTTGATATCACGATACAGTGAACTCGTTTGAAACATTGAAAAACAATTAACTTGCAATCCCGTTTAGAACATCATAGGCATTTCCGCGAATTAGGCCGATTAGGCCAGACAGACAAAGCAGTCTAGACAACGACGCCTCAATCTGAAATGAAATTCTAGTTTTGCAATACCTGAACTCATTCAAATTGTAGCAATAGCAATATTTTTGATAGAAATTCTATATCAGTTTGTACTCCCAGTTTATTCTTTGTTCATAGCATCGTCACTGTTGAGCCATGGGATGACTGTCTGCCCAAGCGGCAGCGCTGGTTAGTAGCAAAAACTCAGACGGCCGAAATGTTCCATTTGTTTCGAAATTAGTGTAATAAAACTCAGATTCAGAACCATTGAAAAAGTCAATTATATGTCAGAAATGCAAAATTAGCTCCTTTCACTTGCACAAGCAGGGCCGCTGGAGGTTTAAGCAGGGGGGGGGGGGCAAAGGGAATAAAAAGGGCACAAACATATATTTTTTCGTAACATTGGTTATTGCCAAAATAGGACAGTTTTCATGGTAATTCAGAAATTTTCAAAAAATAACACGGCTATATGCTTCATTCAGTGGGCACGCACTCTTGGGCATACTTAATTGTATAATTCCTCATGGACGTTGAAGGTTTTTTTTTGGTGTAAACCTTTCGTCAATGCATGATTAATATTATCTTTAAAATTCAATTTACTTTTTATGTTTTGATTTTTAATGTAAGTGGAGATCGTGGTAAGCACGCATCCTTCCCCCGTGCTTATGGCAGGTGCTTTATATTCGTCAAATATTCCAATTAATTACAACATACCAAAAAGAATAATTCCATATTAATGTTATCATTCATATAAAAGTAACAAAAACTTACAAGTTAAACCAAAAATATAGTGTACAAATTTGACAGAAATTATCGAAGTTTTAGGCTTTATCTATTTCAAAGCAAATTTTCAGTCTCTATCTATTTCAAAGCCAGTTTCCATTCTCTATCTCTTCCAAAATTTAGGAAGACAAAAAATAAACAGCTAAATTGTTATCTTTAGACCAATTGAATTTTCCCGAGATTATATACACTGCAAAGTAGTACACTGGTCGACCTACTGTATTCTCTTTAATGAGCACTCCTTTTTTGGGAAAAAAATCTCCAATGAGTGCTCATTATAGATGGTATTGAAAATTCAGATATTCAAGATGCTACGTCAGTGTTAATGCAGATCGACGAGGGTTCCGACTTGGAAGAATCTTGCAAATTTTTAGCTTTGACAAGTATGATGCAAATGCAATATTATATTTTGTAAAAACAATGATCGTTTGAATTTCAAAGCTCAGTTTTTTATTAAGCTACTGTCTTTATTGGTGGATATCTATCTATCTTCAATGAGCACCCCTCTCTGAGGCCAGACAAATAAAATGAGTGACTCCAGCGTTCATTAGAGAGAATGCGGTGTGTAACCGGCTGAGGAACAACTGGCGACACACTGATGAAGTTTTTTTGCCAAAGAGACAGTCTTCTTCGCAGTAGATGTTGTTAGAAAATGAGAATTAAATTGTTTTACTTGGCGTCTAAAGGAAAAATATCTGGCTGTGAAAATAGTACACACGATATTTTTTTCAAAAAAGGGCACTTCTCACACTTTCTCCAAACAGGGGGGCCTGTGCGCCCGTGCACCCCCCTTTTCCCCTCCGGCTACGGCGGCCCTGCAAATCCGTGGCATTTTCCTAAATGTTTCTATAGAGAAACACAATACTTGCTGAGGACATGTCACTTGTGACGACAAAGGCGATCGCCCGCTCGTGACGATTTTCGCCTCGAGTCTCAAGTTGTCGGAACACTTCTCGTTTCTCAACTTCAAACGCATATATTTCAAAAACGGTAACAGTGATTTAAAAATTTTCGATCCCAGAATTTGACACGGGTTATTTTTGATCGTTGATCAGTCTAATTATTGACACGGGTAATTTTGGATCGTGTCAGGTTGACTACTTAAATAACATATAGCACCTGAAAATAGATTGGTAGCACTATTTTTGGTCCACTTCTAATTTCGTTAAAACGAAAAATGTTTCCTAATGTAAAAAAAGGTAAAAAGAGTAGTTCAGCAAGAAACATGCACATGGTGAAATGATATAAAATCTAAAAGAACTGCTCCAGGCAATTATTTATTTTTGATATTAAGCTAAACAATTATCCATCATTTTTAACTCTAGATAACATGTATCTGAAGGAAACAAGTTCTCTGACAATCTAACTTGTAAAGCACATAGTAATTTCATGCCATTTAACATTATGTCTTCAATCTATCACAAGCTATCATCTACTAGCGGTGTATTACAATTTTGGTCGCCTTAGGCTCGATGGAAAAAAAGTTTACATGCCAACTTGCAAACTTTTTTATCAAAATCATTAAATTTTGATATATCTTTTATTAGATTTGAATCATCTGTTTTTATATTCTATCTGATTGTTTATTGTGGTTCGTGATTGCTAGCTCTATCATGCTCCCTCAGAGTTCACAAAATCAAGCTGCGCAGCTGTTCCATTTTGCAAATGGCCGATGAGTGAGAGTATTGTCTTATTTCTTATTTCATACATTAAATTAAACAACCTTTATGAAAAAGCAATTTCTCAAATAATCTGCGTTAGACGCGTCAAACACAGCATTTTCTTTCGAGTCACAGAATACAGAGGATAAAAATACCTTAAAGTAGCTGTGTAATATTGGATGAGTTTAGTTATTTTCTGAACAAAATGTAAATTGGCTAACTTAATGACTATAGTTACTTGTCCTCGGATTTTTATTATTGATTTAAACATTTTAAAATTTAAAAAATTTATGACGACTTTCCAAATACCAAAATGTCATCCAAGCAAAATTAGTTTTTCTTTCGAAATTTTCAAGTTCATAGTTAGCACCGCTGGAAGTACCATAACTGTTAACATGCTTCATAATTTTACATTAAAAAAGGTTTGGTGTTTTCAACTGTTTGACATGAATATCCTTTCCAAATATTGACTCTTTTTTCCGCATTATTGATTTTATTTTTACTTTGTAAATTCATTCCTCTGATAGGAGGCTGCTGGAACATAATTGATCCACCAACCAGCTGCTTTCGACTTTCTGACTAGACTTTCTGCAAATATTTTATGTTGAATTTTTAATACGGAGAAATTTAGATGGCCTTGGACGCTTACTTTGTGCAAAAACCAATTCTATTTCATAAATTATAAAGAGAAGGTTGCAAAGAAATACTAAATTGATTGAAATCAGAAAAGTACTCTGCAAAATTTATTTTACTAAAGTAATATATCTGGCAATTAATTAAATGTTTAGCATTTGAATTAGCTGACATAGGTACAGATGAGCCATCATCCGGTGTTGTCCATTACATGATAAAACTGCAATATCCAATGGTTTTGCAACAATCAGTGATTTTTCAATGTCATTTATGGCCTCCACCAAAGATTTCAAATGAAAGCTGCATGATGAGATTTTCCGTGACAATTCAGAAACCTCGTGAAAATATCCGTGACAACCTCGTAGCCACTGGTACTCATCTCTTTGCGTTGATCATCACTTCAGCATCACCTTGACAAATTCTATTCGAAAATAAAGATGATTAGTGTGAAATCATTTCAAACATTAAAGATTCTCTATTTGAATTACATTTGAGCCCTTTTCACACTGCATAAATTCTTGTTAGTGTCCGTCTTATCAATCTTACCAAGTGTCATCGAATGAAGTGCTTATTTTTTCTTATTTTTTGTGGCAGATTAGCAAGAAACAAATCTTAATCAGTTTAGTTGAAATGGTATCAAATTAGAATACGAGTGACATGAACTATAGAAGCATTTTATTTTCTCGCAAAAAACTTCAGCTCATAACAATCTTGGTCCATACACTAAAAGCGTGGATAGGTATTAAGACTCAAACGTTAGTATTTCACCATTTTTTGTCTACTAAAATGAATGCGAAGGCACTCTTGAAGTAGCCGAAGTTCAGAACTAAAGGCACTCTTAAAGTGACAGAGACAAAGTTTATCGCAGACAAAAGAATGCAAGGAGAAATTTATAGATACATAGTTGAATTAAAAAAAGAAATGAATACCTATAGTCACGTAAGTTACAGAGCCACGTGATCGTTCTATTTTTTTCTACTACCTTTATCGTTAAAACATTCCAGCCATAACAATTTAGCAATTTTAATGTGTAGAAATGAAATTAGGAAATAGAAAATTGAAGAAAATAGAAAAGAAAAAAAGAAAAAGGTAGACGGAGAAGAAGGAGAAAAAAAGAAAAGTTTGCACAAAAAGAGTAAGAAAATATTGAATAAAGGGTAATGACCTTTCTCTTTACAGAAATTAGAAAAATACGACTGTTAGAAAACTAATTACAAGCAAGCCTAAGCATGGTGTTTCTTAGGCTAAATGCCGTAAATATTGATAACATTTACGGCATAGATAACAGCTAAAAGATTGATAACAGCGATAATTTGTTGCTTCTCAAGGATGTTGTAAGGATATTTCACAAAAGCGTCGCTTGTGTCTTCAAAATGTTCTGCATAAAAATTTATAGAAAACAGTAATCATTCTAGAAAACAGGGTGTGACAAGGAAATGGGTTTGTTCCTAAGGGTGTGGTTGACCTTCTATCTCCTTTTGTCGGTAGTCAGATTTTGGCTGGATCCGCCACTGCTTTTTACTTGCCTAAAAATTTTCTGCGAACCTGTCTATTACTGGTTCTCTCCTGCAAATACTATGCCACAAGCATCCTATGTCCAAGGATCAATATGTGTTCCCGATCATTAAAGTAAAAAGGCTTTCCATTTTGATTTCTTCTAGATGTACCATGCTCATGTCATAAAAATTTTTTTTGGTCGGCCTTTTCAATATTACAGTTTGTATGCACTGTTAATCTTCCTGCTTGCCTCATTTGTCTGCAGCAAATCTTACGTGTTTGTCCGTTTTTCGAGAACTGTAAATTGTTTTTACCTGCCATGTTTATATTTTCCATCTTCATGAAATCTGTTCCTGGTTTTTTCAATGTAGCGAAAATAACTGTTTACTGGTCCTTAATAAAGCTCTCGATGTCGTAAAGGCAGAGTATACGCGCTTTGTCCATTTAAATATGTATAACTTAAAATAACTGCCTGATTGCAAATTGTTTGGAAGTTTTCTTTAATAATCCAATTTAGGAAACATTAAAAGCTCTCTGCTCTCTAATCATTTTCTTTTAACTAGGGTCACTAAAACAACGGCTACACGAAATTAATATTTTGAATATTTTGACAATTAAAGACAGCTTAAAGTACATGTAAATATTTCATGTTTCCCATGACGGAAATGTACATGGAGTCATAAAATTTTTCAACTCCAGCAATAATTAATGGCTTTGGAAAAATATACTTTAAAACTAGAGAAAATGCATTTACTTCAATAACGGGCAAGATTTCACAGCATGAAGAATCTCCAACCACTGTGGGCATTTTCGAAACACACCCAATGTCAGAATTGCAAGTTAAAAGGTTACTGTTGTTTTATAAAAGCCTCCTATGAATTATTTGGTACACTAACGCATTTATATTGCATTTCCTATCTAGGTTTACCTTCTGATCAATTATGGAAAATGAACTCAGATAGCTGATCAAAGAGACTTTGTATCCAGTGGCGAAGCTAGCCAAAAATAGTTGATCCTGCTGCATGGACAGGGCCACGCCCTTATTAAATAGGAAACGCCCATGAACATAAATCCTTTTTTGCAGATGAATTTTTACTTAAATTCAGCAAAAAGCAAATTTCAAACTGATGTCTATCTTTTGAAAAACAAACCCATACTTAAAGGCTTGCTTTAGGGTGCTTAGTTTTCAAACAAATCTAAGCCTCTACAGCTGGAGTAAAAGTTCAAACTGGTGATAGCTAATTTTGGCATTAAAGGGGCAGGGGTGATATCTCAAGTTGCATATCATATACTTGTAGTAGTTGAAATAGCAGGGCCTCCGACGAAGGGGGGGGGGCGGGGGGACCTTGCCCCCCCCCCACTTTTTTGCCAAACAATAGAGATTTTTCAAAATCTTTTGTTATGGGTTTTAAATTTTCTCTTGGCCCCCCACTTTTCAACCTTTGTCAGAGCCCATGGATAGTGTAATTAGACTACTCAAGATTGTCGTCTCATGAATCTGACAAATCTAGATACTTTATTTAAATATATTCAATAAACAACAGAGTTCAAAGTCTGTACAGGCAAGTTCACATATTGTGCAAAACAGTTATTCTGCAGCTGATAAATAGAGGTACACTTGAACAATGTGTCGCGTTATCAATAAAAACAACTTCATTAGTCAAACCATTAGACGAGTAAACAATTCAGGTAGAAAAATATACTTTCATACAAGCAGTTCAGCGTTCAGCTCATCGGTACTCAACATAGCAATCAGTCACACAACACCAGTCGCTCGTTAATCTCTTACAAATAGAAAGCCCTGATGGTTAATCGACAAAATAATTCAATGCGTACGATCAAAAGTGATTTGTTGACTGGTCTCGTGGTGCATCAGGTCGGAAACCCTATTGCCAACAAGATCACACCACGGATGACATTGCGGGCGGAAGGATTGAATCTCATT
The DNA here is from genome assembly GCF_057945365.1 of Rhopilema esculentum. NCBI lineage: Eukaryota > Metazoa > Cnidaria > Scyphozoa > Rhizostomeae > Rhizostomatidae > Rhopilema > Rhopilema esculentum. The sequence goes on from NC_142833.1 coordinate 9,533,218, forward strand.
CTGAATGTCATTCTGAGGAATATCGAGCGATTTCTACCATTTAAAGCGAGAGTTTGTTACTGGGTGAAATAATTCTCGACAAACAGTGTGCTAAAGTTTTTTACACCGAAAGAATTTCGGAAATTACTTCATTTGTTCTGGAGATATCGAAGGCTTTTTCGAATCTCATTCTGGCCTCATTCTGGTCATCGATCACAGGGATACCGTTGGTGAATATGCGTTTTTAAAAAGAAACATTTCCAGCCTGTTGTCGCAAAAATTTACAATTTTTCATTACATTTGGCATATTTCGTTGTAACTGTGATGATTTTATGAAAATTCCTGGTTTTGAGCATCAATTCGGTGATATGGAGTGGTGTTGTTTACGTCTAGAGGGCCTAAAGGATTGAATCTCATTCTGAGGAAAATCGAGTGAGTTCTACCAGATAAAGAGAGCTTTCGTTGTCAAATGAAATCATTTCGGATAATTCACGTATTGTACTTTTTTACACAGATAAAGATTTTGAGAATTGCCTCTTGTTTTTGGAAGAGGTCGTTGATTGTTTCGTGCCCGGCAAAATACCCTTTTTTCGACCATAGGGACCCCATACGTAGACAGGAAACAACGTGAAAATTTCGCCCGCAATTCTCAGTTTTTTTGTTTAAAAAGATGCTGAAAGAATCATTTAGACAAGACGAAATTGTCAAATCAAACATCAGAAATATGTTTAAGACAGTTTTAGTCTTTCGTGGTTCGGATTGAATCTCATTCTGTATGTCATTCTGATGTCGAATCTCATTCTGAATCTCATTATCATTCTCTGTCTGAACAGCTCCCGAGATGGAGCAGGACTGCTCTATGTTCTAGACTATTGTCAAGCAGGACTAAGACCCCGTTTACACGAGAGCGGATCCGAACCGGATCGGATCCAAAAGAGTACGGATAGGCCTTCCGCTATCCGAACACTTTTGGGATCGCTTTCAGAGGTGATCCTGTATGGTTCCGATCTGGACCGGATCCTGTGTAAACGAATTGATCTGGTCCAAATCGGATCCGTCAACGTTAACTGTCGAGAGTGAGACAGAATATTTTTCAGTTCAAGGTAATTTGAATATGTAATCTGTGGCTTTTTTGCGCCAGAAAACCGAACATCAAGTTAATAGACTACTGCGTTGGAGAATTATTGCGAAACCTTGACAATATGTCGTCGTACTTTGTCCTCGTATTTTCCCAATCCTGCCCATCTGCAAGCTTTCCAGTTTCCAGTCCAATACTACATTAAAAAGTAGCGCAGTTTCCTCTTCAGTCTACGGAAATTTACCCTTTTTAGCGTTACCTCCATCCATGTTCAGGTTGAACTGTGAAACGCCATATGCGCGCCACTATTCGAAAAGCGCATGCGCGTAACCAATTGAATTCATCTGGATCCGTTCCTGTGTAAACGCAAATGGTTCTTGATCGGATCCCGTGTAAACGCATTGCCATTTCAGGGATCGGATCCAAAAGTATCCGGACACTTGTGGATCCGATCTGGTCCAGGTCTCGTGTAAACGGGGTCTAAAATTACAAAAGCCTGTTGTGAAGCAGGACCAAACATAGGGTATCACAGGGTTGTCGTAGTAAAGAACAGGACCTTCAAATTAGCACGGGATGGCTGTATCAGCTGGCGGAACTGGGGACTGTCTATCAAATAGAATTTGATACTTCTCTATTGTGAAGCAGGACCAGCAGGACCTTTGGCTTCGCCACTGTTTGTATCATCATAAAGGCAATGTATGCAAGAGTCCTGTTGTCTTTCTTTTCAGCGAAACAAGCACAATATAGATGAATTCTACCAGTTCTCTTTAAATTCATTTTTCTTTCAAACAGTCAAAGTTGTGTTTTGCCACCATCAGATATTTTTTTGGGGCACTTTTACCATGATAGTTTGACTGATTCAAACTTTTCAAATATTATCAGCACCTAAGGTACCCAAAAAGCTACTGGGAAGAACGAAGATGCTAAGCAAATCCGTCAGCTTGAATAATGTAAGACCAACCCACTGAAAGTTCAAAGAGAAGAGCGCTTGAAAATTGGGCTACGATGTAGAAGCTTCCTTGAATGTAAAAGGTAAGAAAAGAAGCCTGTAAGGTTGAAACGTATAAATCAAGTTGACTGAAGAAAGGGTCACAGCATGGTTATTATGATTTTCTCCAAAACAGACGGCCATGAAAAAGTCATTTAAAAAATTTGCAAAATGGACTATTCAGGAGAATAGAAAGAGGAACAAATGATGCCAAAATACATTCCCACTAAGTTATAGGAAATGAAGTGTTTCTTTCAATTAATGACTCATGCTAGGAAAGTAAAAGGGGAAACCAGTGAATTGAAAATAGGTACGCAAGATTAGGCCCAAGCAAAACAGGCTACGAAATGATACCAAAAATTGTCAAAGGTCTTTGAAAAAAATTTGATTAGAAATGCAATAAAGTCATACCTTGACTGTCAATGGCAACTTCAGTACTAAAGTACTCTAGCTCTCTAACCTAAATGAAGACTTTAGTCGTGGGAGAATCAAAGTTTGCACCTGATTCTAATAGTATATCCAAATAGCTGATAGTGTGCTTCTAGGAAGAGCAACGGGTGCAAAAAACCTGATTTCTCATCTAACCGAGTTGATAGGGTCTCAACTTTCTGGCGCTCACAGCGGAGGCAAAATCGAGACCACTTGACTTTAACTACGGATGCTCAGATTTTGGCGCTACGCCCGCGCGCCCAAAAAATGTCAAATGGAAATCGGCCTTAACCGAGTTGATCTCGACGGTTTCATGTACTTTCGAGCATGGAGATTTAGAATCAAAGATGGGACCAAAAAAATTCTGTCTCAGTATCTCGTGATTGATGACGTCATCGATCACGAAAAAAACAGTCGTAGTTACCATATATATTTAAAATAAATAATTGGCAGGACTTGACCTGCGTTTGGCTAAACGTCGTTGATCTTATTTTGTTCGATCGCTCAGTTATGGCCTATAAGCTTAAGAACATAATCAGCCTTGAAAGTCTTTGGTACAAATTTGAGCTAAGATCAACGCACTTAAGCAATGCAACCAACAAGAATTTGCCAAGATCTTCAGATCCCAAGACTAAATGCAGAACACGTGAATAAGCGCTTTAAATACTTGGCTCTAAAAATATGGAACGAAAAGTCTGTTGATATACGAGAGGCCCTTACAAGAACAAAAGCAAGAAAACAAAAGAATTTGATTTTTCGAAGCGTTCACAGGAGAACGCCGAAAACGTTTCGTTTCGATTAAGAAAGTGGACGGCTCTTAAAAGTTAGCAGTAATGTGGAATGAAATTTTATCGAGCGAATTTGCAATTTTGCAAACATTTTTTGCTCCCGTTCAATTGGATGGACGTTTATGCGCATTTTTACACGAAATTTTGGCTACTTTTATAAAAAGCGCTTCTTGCACTGTTGTCAGTTTCGGGTTCCCTGACAAATCTGTTACACTGTTAATGCTGAATAGAATAATTTACTGTTGGAAAAGATCAAAATTGTTACGGCTTTTGGAGGCCTTTGGGACATCGTAGACGAGAAAAGAGAACGATGAATTTGTGGATTTAGCCCTCAAAAAGTTATTACTTGGTGGGAACATTTCAAGCGCGACACCTTTATTTCAAATTGATAGGGAGTAATTAAAATCCAGTGTAAAGGTTTAAATGGCAGATCGCTGACAGTTAAAGCAAAACTTGAGGTGTACAATTATTTTTTCATACCGTTTATGACGTACGGAAACGAAACCTGAACACTGTAAGATCGTCAAATAAAGTCTCTCAGATCCGTCCAACAGCGTCACTTGAGAACCGTTCTTATAATAAACCGGTACCATAAGATCACAATAGATGACGTACTGGACCACACTGGATCTTAACCTACAAACATTGAGATCACTCTCATCAAGAACGGATTTCAATTGATTGGCCATGTTGCACGTATGCCAGATGAATGGCCTGTTAAGGCTTTAATGCAGAGCAAGAGGAAGACTCGAGATTGGTGGTGCACACAACACACGACGAAAGACTGTGTGACAGCAACAAGCCTGGAAGAGACTGGTATTCGAGATCTGTGACATGATAGACAGAAACAGGCAGAAATGACGATACGCCACGAGGGAAAAGCAAGAAGAGACATCCAACCTCCAGAATGTTTCAATTATCTTATTTTTTCATTCATCGTTCGTATCGGGTTTTAAGTCGTGTTTTATATTCGTAATAACATATTTGCATTAGATGGCAAGGAACCATGGATGTTTCTCGAATATTTACAACTTCAGAGATATATATGAGATTCAATAGATCGGGGAGAGGGGGTGGTTCCGTTTCACCATCAAAAGTCTCTCGTTTGCGTGTTGTGGTGGCAATTGTTTTGTTTTTGTGTTTGAATTACAAGTGTCGCCTGTGTGCCTTGGGCTTTAATAAAGCTCAGAAAGTGAGAATTTTATGAAACTTTAAAGGTATTTATGATGAATCTTATTTTTTTCCAATTCTCGGTGGGACTTTTTCGTAAAAAAACCTCCCGATCAGGCGTATCTTCAAATATGGTCTTCAAAAAGTATATCTCGCATGGTAGTTTTTCGTCTCTGGCGTACTTCTCTTCCGATTGCGCTTAATTCAGATTCACCCTGTTGTTTCTCTTGTATAGATGCTTCCCATTTGCATTACATATTTATTTGTGGGATTACTCCCTCCTCAATCCATACATCAGCTTGTATGAAATATCAATTGCTATAACTAGATACAAACCTGTACGACGAGAAACAAAAAAAGGATGTAACATAAATAGAAGAAAATGGAGAAAGCAGGCTTCCCCATAACAAATAGGGCAGCTACTACGAGGGACTGTTGATCTTCTGTGGAAGATAAAATGAAGAAATGGTTTTGCAATCATATTGAAAAACCACGGCATTGGAGTTCAAATGAAACAATTTACAAGGCATAGACATCATATAAAGACTTGGAACAATCTGGTGAAACTAGCCAATTGTTGTTTTGCTTGACACATTGTGTTGACAACTACCTATTTGACACTTTCCTTTGAACTAATTGAACAAATTGAGTTGACTTTCGTTCGAGAAAGAGCCTAATCTAGGTAAGCCTGCGTATTATTTCTTCTCTCAATCTTTTGACAAAAAAACAAATTATGAATTGTGCTCCTTAGTATTTTCTATGCCTGAAGAAAACAAACAGAAAGCGAAGTTGCCATACCCACTAAAGCACCCCATATAGCTTACAGATAGCCACCCTCGCTAAACTTTGCTCGCCGTCAAAAGTTGAGTACACAATAGTTGAGTAAAGTGATTAGTGAAATGTCTAGTCAATTTGCCAGGAATGAATCAGTTACAGCATATGGAAAAAACGAAGAAAACGTTTCAGACATTTTCTTCAGACCAACTGACACGAACAAGACAGCCGGAATCTTCTAGTCCACATATCTTTTTTCTAGAACACTTTGCTCTACTCACTGCAAATAGGCAAAGGTTGAAACAGCATAACTTACCTTCATAATTGATATGTCCGTCCCCATCAATGTCGGCTTCTTTGATCATTTCATCTACTTCTTCGTCTGTTAGTTTTTCGCCCAAGTTTGTCATGATATGACGTAGTTCAGCTGCGCTTATGTGTCCATTACCATCTTTGTCAAAAACTCGAAATGCTTCTTTGATTTCTTCTTCGCCCTCTGTGTCAATATTGTTCCTTGCCATCATATTCAGAAATTCAGGGAAGTCAATTGTGCCATTTCCTGTAAAAATTTAAAAGTCTTAGCGTTTCACTAAAAAGGGGACTTAATACTTCACGGTGTCAACCCCTTTTTCTACGTGTGGTCTATGGCTTTTCGAATGTGGATGCATTTTCACAATAACATGCAATCAATGAACATGCTAAATACAGCTTGAACCAACTCAATAGCTTGCTCTGCTAACGAAATAAGAATTTGTTATATATTTACTTGTAGCAATTTTCCCCTTTTCCTATCAGGTTTTGCAATCACTGTCATCTCTTTGCATTTTGATTCATTGCGGATAAAGACTTTTGGCTGATTTTTGCACGGTTTTGTTCTTTTCTTGGACCCCCGTTTTAGGCCCCCTCAAAAGGAAATTTTAAGTCAATACTTATAATGTTGAAAAAGACAAATTATGCCAAAACACCAGTTTTAACAGAAGAACAATTTAGGCATTATCATATAGGGGTCATAATCACTTTATCCTTTGCTTTGTAAAATACTGTGTATATTTTGTAATTATATCGTTATAAAAAGTAATGTAACAGTCATATTTTTTTAAAGCAACGAACGTGCAACTTTATCAGAATTATTTGACAAGAAAATGCATTTCACAGCCAAAGTAAACCGTTATTTTACTTAAAAACCTAAGTACTGAAATGCTATCATAAAAACATCTACTCAAACAATCTACTCAAGAAACAAGAAATTATTTCAAAAAAGCGATCAAAAACTAAAGAAAGAAACTGTGTCATACTGATCCTACAGAAATTTATTAAACAAGAAACTGATTTATTTGACAAAGCCATAACCTTCATTTTCAGCATAAATCCAGGATCAACATTCTATTAAAAAGTGAATATCGCATATTGTTATCGGGTAGATGTTTCTGCATGACTTCTGTAGCATGAACAAGCACCCTTATAATGTTCGCAAGAATATAGATTTTAAGCTATATTGTTTAGTTTTGTGTCGGCGTTAATCTTACCGCATTGAAAAATGTCTGCTAATCTTTGAGCCTGCCAAAAAACTTAGCCATCTTACCGTCAACATCGACTTCGTTGATCATGTCCTGCAAATCAGCTTCTGTTGGCGATTGACCAAGACTTCTCATAACATGTCCCAATTCTTTAGTTGTTATTGAACCGTTACCATCACTGTCAAATAGATAGAAAGCCTCACGATATTCTAGAAGAAATTAAAAGGGCAACTTATCAATATCTTCAGAGCATTTGCTATTTTCAAATGTCATTCTCCAAATCAATTCGAGTGGAGACTCTCAATTCTACTGCCACTCAACATTGCAACTTCTGTAAGTACTGTCCCAGCTCTCTTATTCTATTAGTCAATGCGCAATTCGTAGTAATGTTATAACAAAGATTTGTACGCTTATGAGTATTCGTAGGTATGTTATAACTACCCTTCATAAACCAGCTACTGGTCAGGGCATTTGAAGAAACTCCTTGGTTGCAAGTGTTATGCTGCAAAAGTATGAAGGTATCTACATTTCTTTAACAGTAATGAGTTGGATCCAGCAGATAATTCTCAAATGTCAAGTTAATAATTGGGGCATTGGGTTAATGTTGTTCTAAATTTAAGCCTCAGTAGCGCAATTTTGGTACAGGCAAGATCTTTAGGTTTGATGTGCGAACTTTACATCGATGATTGAAGTGCATCAAACGTAAACGGTAATGATTTCGGCCATCTTAAAAAAAGGGCCTTAGTTGTGGTCAAGGAGTTTTGCCTTCAAATACATTGTTAACCATGTATGTTAATTGTCATGCATGTATGTCAAAAAATTTGTTAACCATCCTGGAGTATATGGTTTTTCGTAAAGCAAAATGAGCCTCCCATTGGATTCATTCGACTATATCTATTGCAATCTTGATTTGCAGAATAAAGGAAGAGGCAGCATCGGTTATAAGGTGGATCTCAATTTTGGTAAAGTAATTGTTAAATTTTTTGACAACCTTGTAGTTGCTTTTGAACCTAACTACGGGATGATGGAAAGATACTGTGGTAAAATTAAGGAGAGCATTGAAATTTATTGTTCCAGAATTGATTTCATTTATCACTATAAAATAGGTAGAGTTGATCTTACAAACATGTTGGTCAGTTCATACTGGTATCTAAAGGGACCTGGTAGAAACATGGAGGTTAATGCTTGGCTACTCTAAATGAATCGTGGCTCTTGGCTGGCCCTTGGGCAGCTCATGCCTGAAAGCACCCATTTATTGGACTTTGTTAAAATACCATAGTTGTGAATATGAGTCACGGAACTAAAAACCCTGAAATATGCCAATGTTATTTACTGCCTCATTAGGAAGAGAAAGGGCAGGAAGAAAACTCTTTACCGTTTGTGTTCCCTTTTTGTCGGGTAAACAGCAATTGGTAAGCTGCAATAAGCAAAGAGGGGCATCCTTAACTACTGTTACAGTAAATTTTCTTTCACTGCAGATGGCAACCTTAGCTTCCCCGAATTCAATTACTAGCATCATGGGAAGGTAGATGTAGACTATGATTTTTGCTCCTTCATCCGTCAAAGGTTTAGTGCTAAGAGGATTGGAGTAATTTTCAAAATAAAGCTCTAAATTGGATACGGGTCTTTGCATTCTTTGTCGGCCTAATTTCAGAAGGAAACGATTGAAAATAATTTTGGAGATTTTTAGGGGTCATAAGATAATAAACTTCTGATTGGCTTTTTACGATCCTCAACTGGTTATATATTCCTAAACTAGCACATTCTTTAATTGTTTTGACGTTCTATAACTTGCAGAGTGTCAGATGAAAAGCTTTTGTGTATCTTGTGTCTTTTTCTAAACAATTTTTAGAAATAAAATATATGTTGCATTTCAAAAACTGCAGAATTATCAGATACATCGATCTGCACAAAGAAAAACCGGGACGCAGACGGAGATAAGAAGAGAAAGAAATAGTCCCAAATGCTGTCCAAACGCAAAAAGAGCGAACAGTTTTCTGTAGGCCAAAATGTTTTTGTAAAATCCTAAAGAAGTTATCTAAAAGGAAAAGATAGATACCCTACGAATATCATTAGACAATGGTGTAACACAGTTTAGGGCACCTTACGGCTTCCAACTAAAAGGGGCCCCCAAATTATTATCTTATATCAATGTTTTTAAAACGTCACTAAAATTCATCAAAGTTTTTAAAAACTTTTAAGTTCTTCTTTAACTTAGCTTCCCCCTAGTTAATGAGAAAAATTATCATTTGTCCATTTTGCTATGGTATTTGACATGGTCTACATTGTTGGGTGGAACTTTCTTGCAGACGGTAAATAGGGGCGCTGTTTCAGATTTTTCGGTGGGCCCCAGATGTCTCCTTTACACCTCTGCATTACGCCAGTGAATTATTGCGAAAAATAGCGTATGTACATGCTGCCTTCCACGCCCATCAAGAAGGGAAGGAGGAAGGCGGGCAATTACTCCTAGGAAAGTGGCCTTCCGGTCGCCTTTCCGTTATATTTACATAGGCCTTTAAAATCCTTTTTTAGAAATATGCAAAATTGAGCTATCTTCACCTTTACTTCCAACCACTGAAAAGTCTTTACAAAACTCTCTGGGCAATAGCCTTTCCTTTTAAAGATTAAAGAAGTATATCAATCTTCAACAAATTTTTAATACCAAAATAGAAGCTTTTAACTTTCAGTTTTTTTAGACGTCAATCCTGAACGCTTTATAAATGTATAATTTGTTTCACACGGCTTTTCAATGGATCAAGTTGCTGATGAAAAATTTCGTCTTTTATCGCATACTGCTGTTACCATTTAATGATTATTCTCCAAAATCTATGTTTTCTACGATGAATCACATGCAAGATACCCGTAATTTTGAATATAACCTTGGATTTTACAAAAGTGAAATCCTATCTTGATGACCAAGTTCCATATTTAGCATTTTAATGACAAGAATGCTACATTTAGCAATAACACTATGTACAAAGCTAAACGTTCTTTTTTATCATTGCATGGCGGTATAACGTACAAAATTGAGATCTTAATCTATTAGATTAAATCTTTAACGTTCTATTTGTGAAAATGAAACTTGAAAGTTACCTTCAATATCTTCCTCATTCAAAATGTCTGCCTAAAAGTAGAAGAAGCACTAAACAATTTAATATGGTGGTTATTATAAGGATCGAAATTCAGAGGTTACAGCTGGATTTACATTACTAAATTAACATTGTTTTACTATTTGTCCAAGCCACTTATTTTTCATGTCTCTTGAATGTAATTGATGAAAAATAAGATGGCGTTTGATGGATATTGAACACCAAGAGATTTTTGACAACTCTCCTTGGCGTGACAGTTGACATAAACCTTTCACCTAAGTTAACCTTGCAGTTATTTATTGCTTTGGAAAAAGTACTAGCAAGCCTTTAAGGGCAGCAACAGTTATGGCTGCTAGAAATTGTAAGCGAATTGGAAGATATAAATCTTTTCTGTTGGGCTAGATAAGTGATGAACATCTGTGAGAGTAAACAAAGAATGCGGTTCATCTTAACTGATCAAGTTCGCATATGCCAAGGACTAATTTGAATGACTTCCAGTTAATTAAATTCAAATTTGAAAAGAACGGAGAATGAAAAAGTTACATGAAATAACACTTAGAAGAGTACAGAATGCCAATTATGAAGCTTTTCTGCTTAACACTTAACACTAATACTTGCCATTTGCGCAGAGTGGCCAGTCTGTTTTCTTCAAGAAATTTCCAACAGAAATTTTTTGTCCATTAACATACAAAGTTGCAAAAGACTACTGTTGGAATTCATTGTAAAAACGCAGCCCTTAATAGTTGATAAGCTGGTTTCAGAGGTGTATTGTTAGAGGATGTCTGCCACTAAGCTTTAAATGTATTGAAGCTTTGTCGCTATCAAATACCTTCAATGCATCATAAGGCTTTTATTTTTGTTGCAAACATCTGCTGCTCAGCTGAGGATAAACTTCACGTGATCATCGGCTGAACGCAATAGCTAGAGCGAGCTTAAATGTTATATTGAACAGTTCCTTTAGTAACGCATCATTTTTAGTAGTAAAAAAATTGTAATTGCAGTATGCAGCTTTAAAATTTCTACTTTGTCAGAGTAATGTCTTTCTTGGAAAGCTTAAAATTCTTGAAAGCACAATTCCACCCTGCAATTTAAGATTGCCAAGAATTTTCTTTTTAGTCTGGTACTAGATCAAAGCCTTTAAAAAGATAAATCGAGAAGGCTTAACGAATCAGCACGGTACCAGTCAGTTTTATTGGATGAATTATAAAACGATGACGAATGGGTATAACGGAATACTCTGGAGCTACTATAACATGTTTAAAATCTTCATACGAAATGTCCACAAATCTAAATTTCTCTCACTAAAGCTTTAGTATTCCCTTCCAAAATAAAAACGAAAAATCACAATCGATAAGATAAATAATCCGATAAAAAACAGGAACAAAGAGCTACGTTGCTGAGATTGTTTGAATCTTATTATTAAATTTTGCAAGTTTTCGATAGATCATTCAAAATTTTCTGAATTTCATTGCTACTGTCTTAATCAATAAAAATTCTCAGTTTGATACATGCTTGTTTTAATGGTGCTATAGAATTTCATTTTCAATTTTTTTAGAAATTAAAAAAATTGCACCAAATAAAATTTCAAAATACAATGTAAGCTTTTTGCGTAAATAGAGCAATAACGAACATAGCGTATTGCCAGGCAACCAAACTTTTCGAATACTATTTGTACTTTCCTTATTCTGGTTCTTGTGACTTATTAATTCAAACAAACAGAAGCACTATTGTAATTTGCAGGTACAATTGTGAGCCACAAAATGACCTAAATGTAAACAATAAAGATTAGATTCAGGTAAAGCTGAAATTCTCTCAATTATTTAAAGCAGCTTTCAAATTTCACGTAAATATTGCTAGTCTTCTGGCAACTTTAGCGATGCTTCTTTATATGCAAACATAGAACATATTACAAATTTTATAATCACGGAATTGTAGTTGTCTATTATATCATTTACTAAGATTGTGCTGGCTTCTACAAACAGATATTATTCTAAACAAGTGCTTTTGCTGAAAAGAAAAGCAAGTAGTTACTTAGAAAATCTGCGGAGGAAGCATGATATCCATTTGATGTATTTAAAACTTTCATCAATATGAACTGTCTTTGCACCAAGAGGCCACGAAATCAAGATTCTGACTTAGAAGATAATGAATTGGAAGGTACTATATTTTCACTTATTCTTTGCTCATATTTTACCTACTTTGCTCGCTTCCTTGGCATACTTGATATTTCTATACTATGATATAAAATGCATTTCAGTTCCTGCGTTTCTGAGAAACAATGCGTCCTGTTTGCCAGTTGTTTCTGAACAAAATTTTTGCGGAATATTTGCATCGGCTCATTGCATCACGTGAAATAATGTCCCAAGTAGAATAGTTGGCCTTTGTTTTTCATTCAAATCCATCGTTAATAGATTTACGTTACTTTTTGAAGGCAAAATTACTGGAAATCTATATAGTTTTAGGTGCAATTCTGAATGAAATTGAGAGATTACCTTGAATAAAGTTTCGGTGCTTGACGTTACCAGCTGTTTCTGTATTGGAGCTTCGTGAGAAAGCCAGCAGCAGCGGCGGCTATTGAACACTTTGAAACAAAACGTTTAGCTTGAGGTTAGGCGTTCCCTATATGAAAGTCGTCAAGTATCGAGAAAAGGACTATTACTCTAATGAAAATGAAAGACATATTGGAAAAATGTGTCAAGGTCAGTTGCAAATGCATTGTGACCATCGAATACTCAATTTAATGCTGAATGACCTTGTGAATAACACTTTATTTGATCCTTCTCTTTTTACAACGAGAAAATATTGCTAAAAGTACTTCACACGTTGCTCTTTGATGCAATTTGATCATTCATAACCTATGCAGCCAGGTAGCATTGTATTAAATCTAAGTCAGCTAAATTTGTTTTCTTGAGCAAAGTCTTAAAATAAAATGCTGGGTTTGGAATGAAAGTGACATCGCAGCAACTAATATCTTAGTTAACATTTTATCATATTTTACCCATTTCAATAAGCAGATAATTTAAATAAGCAGATAATTTTAATAAGCAGATAAAAGCAATTTTTCGTTCTAAAAGTATATTCGACTCAGCTTCAAAATGGTAGGCGTTGTGTTCTAAAACATGTTACTGCGCGACTTGTCTGTAAAATTTCAGCTGTTCATTTGCATATGCTAATAAGCAGTGCTCATAACGCCTTATAAAAGAAATGCATAGATGATAAAATATCATTTTGCTTATCTTCTCTTGCAAAATCTTTTTGACGTATGACTGAATGAAAAGTATAGCAGGTAGTTGTTGCAAATATGTCGTCAAAGTATGAGGTAAGAAGAGGCCTCCCAACAATACTGAAGTCATTGAAAACTCTACTTCCGTCCTTCCACAAGGTTTCAATTGCAAAACGGATGGAAATGACAGGTAAGTAATAAAGCACCTCTCTCTTTAGCTATGCTCATTTTCAAGAAATGTGAGAAATATTCAAAAAAGAGTCTGTTTAGGGTTCATCAGAAATATTGAAAATGACAGAAGATTTGAAAGGACTTGAAAATTCAAAGATTAGAAATTCGATACATATTGAGCATAGGTCTTCTAGATTAAGATGAATTGTGGTTTGTTGATTAATTCAATTGCTGTATGTATTAACTTCATCTTTCAAATTGAACATAAGCTTAATCCAAATCCAAAAGTGACTGTTTGGGGCATAGCTGTAGCAATTAAAATTTAGCTATTAAGGGCCGAAGCAAAGATAATCTTTATTTGCACAATAATTCAAACGTTCAAAGGTTTTCAGTACAATCTGTTATGGATAGGCATATATTTAGGCATATATATGTAGGTTATAGGTATAGCATTTCGACATTGGCTTCTTCGTGTTTGTTTGTAAATACCTGTGCTATGCGGATTGAAAAGTTACACTGTTCTTTGAAAAAAGATTAATATTGTTGGGTCTCAGGGCCAAATGTTTATTATAAATTTTAGATGATACAACTGAGGGTTTCAAGAAAAAATTTGGATTGTGCGTAGATAATCTAGATCTGTGAGTTTCAAAGGCACAAGAGAAGGAGGCCCCTTCTCTAGACATTTCATAGACTAACTATCTGGAACACCCGCTTTAAGGATGGTTGAACTGAAATAGGAAAAGATTTTTTAAAATCCTTTCACGGTGAAAGCTAGAGCCTTAAAAATGTTCACTTGGCTCGTCTGTTGTTTTCTGCTCCTTTTACCAACTGCTAGATATTTCGCTTAAAACATCCTAATGTGAATAGGGCCACAATTTTATGGAAATCTTTTTTTTATGTATACAGTCCGCACTAGTGGTTTTCAGTCTGTAATGCTAATTCCGTGCTCTTAAAATCAAAAGACTGACGAAAAGCATAGAGAGATTAGATGGGATAAGACAGATGCTTTCAGCTTGTTCGTTGCTCAGTCAACACCTCGAGAGATTGCTAGCAAGAAACGTAACATTACATTGCACTGCTGTGATAGAGTGATGGCGGATCACCTTCGGTGTCTGTCGCTTCAGTTATATTTTATCGTGCTTGTGGTTTTTCCAAGTAGATTACAAGTGCAATTTCTTTCTGAATATTATTGTGGTACCCTTTAATAGCGTTATTTCTTTGCAAGTTATGTTGAGATGGCACAAAATTGCTTAGGGGTTAGTCATTTTTGTAAAGAGGCATGTGCCTCTGTAAAAATTGATACAAGCTCTTCAAGTCCTAAAGTAAAAGTCATTGCCAAGTCAAAACCTAGACACAACTCATAAGTTATATTTCTTAGAAAATAGCATCAACAAAATTTAAAACCGATTCTAAATTCCTCCTTCACCATCGACTGAATTTCTGGATCTTTTGTTCCATTTAATTCTGTGTTCTTGAAGGCTTCGTTCTAAACAGCAGGGACAACAACAAAATTTTGACTGCAATTCGACCTTACTTGTCCAAACTGGAGAACCCTACCTAGAGGACCCTACCGCTCTACCTGAAACTCTTTTGAGTGTATCGATAATTTTATCTTCTTTTTAGCTGAATATCAAATCTTTCCTATTAAATTTTTTTAATATTTTATGTATTTTCCTTACGGTATCTGCCGTTCAGATGTTATATTGCGATTAAGTAAATTTGGCTGAGTCTCGCTGACACCAATAACTTTCTTAGGTTTGACTGGTCTCTTCCTCTTCTTCAAAGCTCGTTCTCCTTCACATCAGTTTCAATGTAGTGTTTTGATAAAAGGGTAAATCTTCTACACTAGATGTTGAAATAACCCGATTCTATTTTGACAGTTAATTTTCAACTTTTTCCATTTCTCGCATTTGCACCAATGTTCTGTTAGTCAACTTTTCTTTTAAGCTTCTTAGTGTGGGGCTATTACGAAATTCATGATCCGTGATGGACGGACAAACGATAGTTACATAAGGTCTCAAAAATTAACGGATGATGTAGAAATTTTCTCCTTTTGTGGCATGAAAAAACCCATAGAGAGGTGTAGACGAGTTGAAGCATTCACAAATGGAATAATCACATTGCCTCGAAACGATACGAATATCCGTCATGGCGGATAGACTGAATAGACACTTCAGACTCAAGAATTTAATTTCACATTATCAAATATTCTATCTAAACCAACAAACTTGAGATCAATTTGAAATATTTTTAACAATGGACTATCAGTAAGAAACATGATCAAACACATTGAATGACTATATTTATGATTATTTGGAATATTTAAGACCGAAAGTACCAATGTATCATCGTAGGGGACGGACGTGACGGACAGACTGGAAAATGTCGTTTGAGATTAAAAATGTTGAAAAGCATATTTTTGTCATTGACATCTAGTAGAGGTAAATATTGATTGATATCAATCGTTTATTTGGTAGGTCAAATCCAATGTGCGCAGTTATTGGAGAAGTTTCGAATTGTCCGTCTGTCACAAAATGTTAAGAAATCTTTCCCTCCCCAGAAATAGCGAAGAAAGTGTTCTTTTCTCTATCTATGATATGGTACCTCTATCACTGTTTATATTGATGATACAAGCAGAAAAAAGAATTTTTTCGTTTTCAGGGAACTTACGATTGTCCTTCTGTCACAAAATTTTTATGAAAATGTTGATCAAAATACTATGGTTACCAGTCTTTAATAATAGCTAATATCTATATATTTAAATCGTCTTTCCAGGTAACATGTGTCTTTGGAAATCATGATTTCAATTTATTGAGTAAAAAACAACCAAGAGTGTACCAATATCATAACTGAGGTAGCCCAACGCTGAATTGTAAGGCCAATGCTGTCATCCGGTGACTCAATCAACGTACCACTTTGGAGTTATCTTTGAATAAAAACCTTCATATGTTTCAGTGTCTAGGTTAAACCAATTTCTCAAGAAAGAATCTTTGTCATGCTTTGATTTCTTTGCAGACGTCATAGCACTATTTGGTGCAATCAATATCAGTGGAACTGGTCGCATAGACAAAGACGAATTTGCAGATTTATTCTATCATCTTGACTTGGATATCTCTGAAGAGTACCTTATAAAGCTCTTCAATGCCGCAGATCGTGATGGTAAATGAATTGCCTTATAAACATTTTTAGTCTCCTAAACAGAAGAGCTAACTTTTTACAAGATCGTAGAGTCGGGACTCTTGGAGAATATTTTCTGGTGGAGCCTCAAACACCGCTGAGAATTTTAAATGCCAACAAGTTTTTTAACCATTATCATAATCATATTTACATTTTAATAACTACTTTAGAGACAAGAACATTTTATAAAACATACTGAAGCTTTAATATGTAAGAAAGAAGATACGCTGAATACGCTGTCTACCGGATTCTGTGAATCTTACAATTAATCTTAGGTAAAATATTTTTTGTACATTTAGTTTCTTTTCTCGAAGTATTTGATTCTAGTTATTGCTTTGCTCCGTTTCTGTCCTTTACCCTTCATAATAGGCCCTTTCGTCTTGAACCTGAGTACAAAACATCAGAGTATTGATCCAAAATGCTAAGCTAGAAATACCCAGTTGTGGATTGGAATAGATCAATCAAATACCTAGAAATACCCAAAATCGCAAGCACATAAAAAAAGTTGCCCAGTCAGTGCCACTTGCCTTTAGAACATATTACCAGTGGAGTCCAAAGATGAACAAGAATTCGCTTAGTCTATAAAAAGCGGATTCTTACATTTATTCACATCGAATCTAAAACTGTTTGGTCCTATAACGAACGGGCATTGCCCATTATCACTTTGTTATTAATGTTTTTTGCACAATCTGGGCAACGTCTGGCCCAAACTTAAGTGTGTCAGAAACAATAACGGTGAAATTTGCGATATTGTGTAACCAAAAATATCTAAGGCGCGGTTCCTATGCACAAATTTCTGTCGAAGCGATTTTAATTGTATTGGCTTAAAAATCATACAACTTTGAAAAATCAGTACTTCAAACAAAACAACGCTTACATTCAAAAACATGTAGTCAAGAGATCTTATCCCTTCACTAAAGATGTTTACTGACAACCAAAAGTTTCATCAAATTACAATTACATTATTCTGCAGGTAGCGGGGCAATAGAAATTGGTGATTTTCTCACGACATTCCACGAAAGCAAGAAAGAACAAGGAGTATACGAAACGAGGTTAAAGGAAACTTTTGAAATGATGGATTTGGATAACGATGGCTACCTATCTAGAGAAGAAATCAAGGAATGCATTCTGGCGACTTGCAGAGACACCCCTGAAGCAATGATTTTCAGTTTAATTGAGGATGCAGACACAAATGAAGATGGCCATATCAGCTACACCGGTACGTTTAAATTCACTAAGAAATTTCAGTTAAGGAATAGATGCCTTTCGAGTCCATCCTCTGTCTAGGCAAGTGCCTTTAACCTCATTATCCAAAATTACAGGGATAATTGCTGCTCTTTTAGGAGATCGAAAGGCATTCATATTGAGACAAATCATCTGTAGGCATTGCTACAAGTATCACATCATGCTATCTGGATCTCCCTTGCAACCATTAGTTGCTCCTTCAACAATTGCTTGAAGGCTTCCTTTATCTACACCTCGATAGTTTCTATCTTGATTTCGACCTTTACGCTCTACAGATCATTAGACAGATCACTACTTCTTTATCACTTTGTCAAACTTAATTAACGCATTCCAAAAGCAGGCAGGCAAAGTGGGAGATGTTTTTCCTGTTGTTGAAGATGACCGATCTATTCATAAATCACAGACTAATGTACGTTAATAATAATGACGCGCGGTAGAATTCAAAATGGGAACCGACAAGAAAGCGGTCCTTTGTCCACGTGAGACTAATGCACATGTGCAAGAGCGCTAGTTGTAGCTAAGGCATTAATATTATATGGACAGAGTTCCTTAGTAAAATCCTTGAAATTTTCCGTTAAATTTTAGAATTCTTAGAAATGTGGAGAACATACGGAAAAAATGTCACAAAAGATCGTGCTGACAGTTTGTATGAAATAATTACAAGCCAAGCAACCGACGGGAGAATCAAACAAAAAGCGCAGTCTAAATACGTGAACGAAGAGACAATGACAACTCAACTGTGAGTCTTCACAAAATGAGATTTATTTTTCACAAGATAAGCGTAGAAATTACACTTTTTATGCTAGATCATTTCAGATGGATTTGCAGGATATTGCACAATGCAATGAGAAAGTGAAGTACAGAGATTTGGACTTTTTTAAACGGCTTTTTAGGGTTTAATTCCAAGTACGATTATTTGCAAGATTATTGTTGTGTAATGCTTAGTTGTCTATGATTCTGAATTGCGATGAGTTTCTGTAGTCGTATCATGCTTCTTTAAAAGGATTTAAATTTAGGAGAAGCGCCTGCATTTGATCATCTCGAGCATGGAGGAGCAAATCAAGCGGTCGCTCTCATGATTCAAATGTAGATTTGAAAATGTAAATTTAGAGGAAATAGCGGTATTCTTCCAATCAATAAGCTGATTCTCGCGGCACATTTTTTAAGTTTCTCGATGTGGATATCATAAAAAAAACAGATTCGTTATCTAGCAAATTTCATTGAACTCATTTTGCGTCTTTCTTGAAAGAAAGCCGTGCTTTTTAGTCTTATTAAAAAAACAATTAAATATGCACGCTGCTATCGAGAAACATATCTACGTTTTAATAAGGACAGATGGGATAGCATTATTATACACTACGTGCCCTGGAAGCGGCTCTAGAAGCGGCCCTGGAAGCGGCTCTAGAAGCGGCCCTGGAAGCGGCTCTAGAAGCGGCTCTAGAAGCAGCCCTGGAAGCGGCTCTAGAAGCGGCCCTGGAAGCGGTTCTAGAAGCGGCCCTGGAAGCGGCTCTAGAAGCGGCCCTGGAAGCGGCTCTAGAAGCGGCCCTGGAAGCGGCTCTAGAAGAGGCCCTGGAAGCGGTTCTAGAAGCGGCCCTGGAAGCGGCTCTAGAAGCGGCCCTGGAAGCGGCTCTAGAAGAGGCCCTGGAAGCGGTTCTAGAAGCGGCCCTGGAAGCGGCTCTAGAAGAGGCCCTGGAAGCGGTTCTAGAAGCGGCCCTGGAAGCGGCTCTAGAAGCGGCTCTAGAAGCACATACGAAATGAAAATTTCTGAAGATTTCACACGTAGTGGTAAATACATCCAGTTTACACGAAATTCGTCAATATCCTCTGGCCGATATCTTCGATTACGGCAGAGCTGAGTTACTTTTTCCCTTCTGCATTAAGCGCCCCTTAAATGAATTCTATACTTGGATATCCTATGCTAAAAAGTCCACATAAATTTGGCTCTGTAACAGCTTTTTAGATTTATTCGATTTTTAACTTTTGCAAGGTTTCCTCAGGCTTGCAGAAGAACCACTTAAGAAGCACATGAGCCTGTTTACTCGCATGCATAAAATACCCTAGTGCTATAAATCGTCTCAAGATGCACACGCAGAATAGTGCAATATAACCTACAGAAATTGAAAGAAGTAAAAAATTAATTCTTAAAAAAAGACTTCATAGAAGACAAAAAGAAACAAACACACAACGTAAGTGGGCATCCTCGGAAAAATGAAAATTGTTATAAAATATCAATTCGGCTTCATAAAAAATGTGTAGAAAATAATAAATAGAAATTGTTATGAAACATGAAAAAACTAAGCCTTGCAATACAAAAGAGTTTGGTACAAATTTACCAACCTAGAAAAGTATGAAAATATCAAAGGGCAAGTCCTTCTTCGTTTTCTTCACCATATAATACACTTCTTAGCAGGATTCATACGCGATCCAGTTCTGCAGCGGAATGCTTTTGAGAATTCTTTGCTATTCGACAATGCTCCAATGACTCTGATCAAATAAAAATGAAGTGATAAGGATAATGACTTATGGTTAGTGATACGCTCTCCTGGCCTGAACAATTCTAAATGCTTACAGAATAAAAACCGTGTAGAAAAACAACCAAGAAAAGAAGCCAACGTCACCAAAATTAGACGTTTTCATACGATGGCCATACGCTGAAATGGTTCTAAAATCAAGTCGTTTCAATGCGCCTTAAGCCTTAGCTTTGTTTGTATTCATATTGCGAAAACCAAACCTTGCAGATTCTAAACCATTTCATCAGTAAAAAGGTACATTAATAACCTTGACAAACAGTACCCGGTCAACTAATTAGAACTCATTTATTCACGAACAGGTTGTACAGCTGAAAATTGACAGAACCAACAAGTTTTAGAGCATAGAAAAATTGGAACATTTTAACGCACAAATGAATGTTGAAACACAAAGCACGAGAGAAATGAATAGCGAGCAATGAAATGAAAAAGCGACTTTTTTAATCAATTCAATGACTGAATTTTTCCTTAATTAACATAGCGTAGAAGAAGCAAACTGGGGACAGGAGGTAGTTATCAATCCCTGCATTCAAAATTCGCTGTGCAAATGTACGCCACAATGTACGTATAAGAAAATAACCACAACAACAGAGCGGACGCAAGGCAAGCGAGAGCGTAAGAAAAAATCACAAACAAAGCCGCAAGAAACAATTTGATAGGTGCACAAAACAGCTCGCCCAACAAACCGTTTTCGAATTTATCCTTCAAGGCATTTGACATGCATAGATACAGTGAATCTAAAAATAACTAAGGCCAAATTGATCAGAGCACGCGCACAAGAAAGGAATTGGAAACTGCTCACATGAAACCGCTGCGCGCTGCTCTAGGATTTTACCGATTTGCAAAAAAGCGGAAACTGTTCACGTATTTTTCTCTGTGCGCAATTTGATTGGTCAACCGCTCGTTGTCGAGTGGCTGTAAGCCACTTTTACCTGTGTCAAATGCCTTTAATTCTCCCTAACTCGAAAACACACAACATAAAATCCACTGACTTTTCTAGAATTTACCTCAATTTTCTAAAGGCCAGACATTTTGCAGATTTTCTTTGTATTTCAGGCACGGTACGAGCCGCATCAAACGTAAACCGTGACAAAAAAGAAAATCAAGAGAAAACGTACCGAAATTTTGGGTAGCTGTGGTGGTCTGTCACAATGTTCTTCAGAGTTCGTGCCTTTGCTTCAGCGTCACACCAAATCTAAAAATCATATTTAGTTACAATTAACAAATAACATAAACAAGAAATTTACTATTATTTGGTAATATTTGAGCCCGAAAAAGGATTTCTTCAATGTTAATTACGAGACAAAGGGAAAAAGTGGCCTAAATATACGAAGACAAAGTGATTTATACATTCTTATACATAATCTGACGCTTTAAATAGTCTATCAACATTAATGTACAGAAGATTGGGTTTACAACAAGCACAAACGTTATGAGTTGTGGCGAAATGAAGCTTGATCAGCTGATTCTTTATGCAAGATAAAAGATACGAGCACGCCTAAATTAGTGTCAGTTTTATGGAGAAATAATCCAATATTTGAACTTATCATATCTCAAAAATGGCACGATGCCGCATGTTGAATTTTTCATCAATTGATCTTCACGAGCCCAAAAATAAGATGACATTGGAAAGTATACCCGGAAAATAAGCACACTTTCATAATACTATAAAAATGATAATGGCGACATAATTCGGATTATTAGTCAAGCCCGGTCGTCGGTCCATCAAGCAGCTTTGGAATCTATCTACGGAAGCACGAAAAAAACCGCTATTGTGTAGACAAAAGGAGTTCGTTTTCACCTTAGGACTCCATTGGTAGCATTCTTTATAGGCAAGCGGCGCTGATTGGTCAATCTCAACAGTCATGTGCTCGTGTTTCTGTTTGGCCTATTTTGATCCACAACTGGGTATACATATTTCCTAGCGTAGAGTTTTCGTTTAATGTTCTGACGTTTTAAACTTCGATAATTATTTACTAGAGACAAAAAACAAACAAGAATGACATTCTGCAATTTCAAAGTAGGAGAATATGCTCCATATTTTTGCAAAAGATCATGGGAAATTCCCACGATGCCGCATCCTGAAATTTTTTCTATTTTTACAGAAAAAGTCAAAACTACTTGTAAAATATTGCCTTTATTGCCGGAATATAGGCCAAAATTTTAATTTATGTACCAAATTTTTAGTACTTTACTGCTTTTCTCGATAGGCCTAGGCCTAAACCTAGGACACTTTAGCTTGAAATTGTAGCATAGAGAAATTTGCCCTTATCAGTTAAATCGTCTATTTCACTCCCTAAAAAGAAAGTAGAAGAAAGGTTCAAGTAAAAAGTTGGTTTTCTCATGCGCACGCAAAAAACATTGTTGCTCCATGTTGTGTGCCCAAAAATTTCCCTAAAACTTGGCTAATTCTGGTTCACATAACCAGAGTGAAGTATTCCAGTTCATGTAACTGGATTGACATATTCTGGTTCATATAATCGGATTGACGTATTCCGGTTCACATAACCGGATTGACTTATTCTGGTTCATAAAAGAAACAATATTCTGATTGTGCATCTTGATAGCACGCTTTGTTTAAAAACGTGCAATACGGCGGGAAATAAATTCAGAAACAACGAAGTAAGATAGACATGCAGGTTGTAAATACTCCAATAGTTTCCAAACAAATACAGTACCTTTTCTGCAAAATGCAAAGTCACTGCCTGAAGAAAATGAAGGGGAAAATTTTGAATTGAACGGGAGCACCTTGTACGATTTGTAAGGCCCTGCTCTCTAAACCAAGGCATTAAGAGCGTGATGCATTATTTCCTATTCAAGAAGTTTTAGAAACTGAGGACATGCATATCTGACTCCCCAAATTTAAAACTGGGCCTTGAACTCTTGCAACTATTCGGTACCACCCATTCACAGCTACTTCAAATCATTATACAAACGGTGACCCTATTCCAGTAACCTTTCGATAAAATCTGATAAAATATGATTTTCGATAAAATCATAACGATATTATCGGATTTGATTTTATTGCTGGAAAAAAAACGTAAATTTATAGCCTGAATATTAGCCTGACCTTGCTGAAGGAGATGTAGAAGAGCTGGTCATCACTTAAGTGTTGAAGACCTGGCAAAGCTTTTGTTTCCGGATCATTCCGCAAGTGTTTTCTGAATGCTTGGTAAGCAATCTTCACTCCTCCGTTATCAGCTATGTTTTCTCCGCAAGATAACTTTCCATTCATCTACAAAAAAGTAGAACAAGTTCATAATAGTGGATGGTAAGAAAAATTTTCACATTCTGCAAAACAAAATTGACAACTCCACTTTCCAAAGCTTTGCCACGTTCACAGTAGAACTTAAGGAAAATCAAAATGTAACATTAAAACACAAAGTAATAAAACCGCACAAAAATTAATTTGAATGCTAGAGTTGTGACACTCACATGTTTTCCGTAAATGGAGTAGCTTGAATACTGATTTCGAATGCAGTTAGCCTCTTTTTCAAAGGCCTTAATGTCTTTTGAATTCCACCACTGTACAAGTCGACCGTACTTGTCAAACTTGCGCCCTTAAATTTAAATACACAAGATCAACAGCAAAATCAAATGAATTACAAAATTAGACTCTGATTCGCAAATGATATTAATCTGATGATACCGTACACTCTCTCCTCTCAAGTTTTTTTGTGGAGGGAGGAGGGGGTTCAAAATTTAAACCACAAATATAAGAATATCTGGCTACAAACCTAGGTCATCAAAAGCGTGCGTTATTTCATGTCCAATGACAGTGCCGATGCCACCATACTTCATTGCACTAGACCAGAATGAAACAAAATAAATCAAAACGAAAGGCAAGGTATGAAGTTTTTTAGATATATCTAAACCAAGTTACGTATGATCTGAAAGGTTTCGCGATTAATTTTACACTAAATCTTGCCAAAGGGTAGAAAGTATCGTTGTGAATGATTCTGAAAACGTGAAGGGAAACATGTTGCTTTAATGGAATAAAAAGATTCGATAGGACCACTTTATATGTAATCCTTATTAGAGGAATATCTATTTGACGCATGCTAATTGCTAATGAGAGCAAGCAATAATAACTTGTCCATCTTCAGACATACCGTAATGAACACCCTCATACTATCAATAACATTGAAAGACATTCACATTACATACAGATCCCCTACATAAAGTAGTAGACAAATTTATGTACAGGGAAAGCAGCGATGGCAGTTCAAATTTTATATAAAAAATACCGAATTGCAAGATATGAGCGAACCTCGGGTATCCATGATGATAGAAGAGTGGCTGCAAAATCCCAGCCGGGAAAACTAGAAAATAGTAGACTTTGTATTAGTAAATTAAAATAGTATATTTTACATAGGAGAAACGTTTATTTACTCAAATTACTGTTAAAATTCAACATACAATTCAATTTCGAAAAATAATCGCAGAAAGGTCTGTCAGTACTGAATAGTAATATACATATATATAAAAAAATTCTAGAACATAAGAAAAATGGGTTAAAAGGTAACTGTAAGCAGGTGATTAGGAGAATGGACCGCTTTTGATTTGTTCCACTTACCAATTCGATTATATACCTGTGAATAGAATGCATTGACAACAGATGGTGAAGATGCCCATCTAAAAAGCAAATTGTAATCAAAGTACACTTCAAAAATCATAATTACAATTATGTCTCTACACGTCTATCATTTATGTCTAAAAAATCATAATACCTTTTACAACTGTTCAATATTGCCTTATCTCTTTCTAATCAAAGCGACAAGGCAACTGCTCCAGTTAGTATACAAACGATGGTTTACAAACCACACGGTGAAATGTAACTGTTTTCTTTTAAAAAAAATAACTTGGAATAAAAATAAAGAAACTTTAAAAGTTAAAAATTTGATTATTATCCAGCAGCCAAACTTATAGCAACATAATAACGCTGTTTCGACCAAAAAACGCTGTTCAACACACCAAACAGTGTTTAGGAGAGCAAAACATAATTTTCACTACAGTAAAAATTGAATACTACAGTGAAATATGTACTTTGTCATTTTTTATATGATTTGAAATGCGTACTGCTCTTTTTATGTCAGTTTTGAAGTATTATCCAATTTCTTAAAATCTCTACCACAAAGTGAAGAAAGATGAAGGAAGAGAAAATTATCAACAAATGGAGCTATGGCTGTGGAGGAGAGTGCTGAGCGTTGAATGGACCGACAAACGAACAAGTGAGTAGGTACGAAAGGAGGCGAGAGTAAGCGAGGAGAATGGCCTGATTAGAAAGGGGAAGAGTGGGAATAGTATGGTCCTAGCCACCGTAGAAGGAGAAGCTGAGGGAAGGAAAGCGTAGCAGGTACAGGATGGAATGGATAGAGAATATTAAAACCTGGGAAGGTGGTGAGGAGCAAGCCCATCGGAATGCCAGATAGAGAAGGCCAACGGTATACTAAGGCTCACGGCAACGCTACTGCTACTTCTACATTTACTTGCTACATCTACTTATAAAATGAAATGATTGACGAAATCTGACGATGATATGATAGCTAAAATTTATTATTCAGTTGTTGAAGCATGAGATGCTGAATATCTTGTGTTTTAAGCAGAAGAAACACAACACACAATATTTGACTCGGCTTAATCACAAAGTGTTTGATCTACCAGAGTTTTAGTAGACGGTGTAACAAATTTGTAACTTGTAATATGGTAGACATTGAATCGCTTACACGACAATAGTACAATAAATGCTTTGCATGAATGAATTATGAGCTTTCAAGCATGATATAAAGAAATGTCTTGCCTGCAGTATCACGTGCTTACTAACCTGGCCCTATCTCTTTTTTTCTTCAGCATTCGAATGTTATCTTTCATATTAAACGTCACAACTTGCAAAATATTCCCAACAAAATCATGACTATTGATGTGAAGCTGAAAAGGTAAAAACGTCATTTCATCACAATGCACAATGGCATTGAAAGAAACCACTGTTGTGACATCTTCCAGTATATAAATCTTGTGCAAATGATATTCTCATAGAAAAAAATAGGGAACAGAGAATTGAAAAGCAAAACGTACAACTTACATCTTTGTATTTTTTATTGAGTTTTTTGTCGTCTAGTATATAATCTGGATAGGCAATCAACTCTTTTATAGCTTCAGCCTATGAAGAAAAATCTATTTTTTAGAAAATTTATTTGAATGATATACATAAGAGTATTTGAAAATGATAAAATGCATCAGAAGGTAGTTCTTTATTGAAAAGTTGAACTTTAATCTAAAACATTCGATGCACTTAAGATGCACAAAAAGATTGGAAATAATCTACATACTGATATCGACATTGATAATAATCTACGTAAAAAGTCGATACGAATTGTCAAACCAGCATTTTCCTTGATGTAAGATAGTTTCTTTATTTTGAAAACAAATACTATGATACGAGGAGCAACAAAGCATGGCAGTCAGGACCTTTTCTTTTGCCTTTTCTTTCGTTTTGTCACTCATCCAGCTAACAGTTTGCAGATTTGAAACAAAAGCTTGCTTCAGCTCTCTGACGATTCTCCTTGCCTGAAATCAAAGTAACCATCAATCCTTGATATGAAAACTTTATACAAACTTTACATCAAAGTAGCAAAATTTACATAAAAAGGGTTGACAGTCTCCTAAATAGCATGACGCATAAAACCTGATGGCACTAAAGCATGATCCCGCTTGTCTAATAATCGAAAACTTTTGGAAGTAAAATTTTTTAAGAGGCGTTATTGGCGAAATTTTGTGGATTGTTTTACTTGATTTTTAAAACATTAATGGCCTTACAGAAAAAACCGAAAAACTTTGAAGAGTCACCTCTCTTTTCGCAAATTTACTCCTGAACCTCGCATCCACATACATCCTTCCATACGCAAAAGGCAGTGCCTTTTCAACTAGCTCCGTACAAAACAGCCAAAATGAAGGCTCTGCCTTTTTCCCAGCAAAAATCTTTTCAAATCTGAAACCTTCTTGTCTGAATTTTTCGCCGACAAATGCATACAAGCCTGAAACCAAGTTCCACAGCAGGTAGTTAGCAAGCGTCCTGTGAGACAAAATGAAAATGTCACATTACAGCGTTCTACGATCGACTTTATAGCTTACACAATATATGTTCATCTTACTTCGATTATCTAAAACAAGGTTGTAAAAGGTCATCTTTAAAAGCGGCGTTAATTACAAAACACATCAAAACAAGAAGTAATGAATCAGTTATGCGCTTACTTTTCGAAAGCTACGAAAGTTTTTATGTCATAGTGACGACGACTCTGACGGAGACAGGGATATTGACATTCCTTGACATTTCCATTTCGTGAACACATTAAATTTTTCACATAATATTTACTACGTGTTTGTGGGAAATGAAAACATTGTTTAAAATCTGTTGTTATCTTTTTCATCGCACTTCTATTGTCATTTTTCATTTGACAAACTTTTCATTTTGTATTGAATGCCGCTCTCAATTGAACGTCTCATCCAAAATTTGGAGTCTATAATAAACGCCGCGGCGTTTAGAGAAAATATGGTATGCGCAGTCCTTTAATATGGACACATTATCTATAAAAGATACTTGTCTGCATTATGCAATCTAAGAGTTAATAAAAACAGGAGTGCAGCAATTAGATAATAATAAGCTAAAGAGGTTTTCTCTGTCCTCATTACTATCTCATTACTTCACTGAAATGAAAACGTTAACAAGCCTAAAGAAGAAAAGAAACTCACTCTTTCTTCGTCGTTCTCAACAATATACCAAGGTTTCGGAAGTAATTCTGACCGTATAACACAACATATTTCGCGTCACTCAATTTGTACCCAGCCAGCTCTAAATATGTCGCTATGAACTTCTTCCACTCAATCTGACAATAAGAACATAACATAATGTGTTGCACAGTTCTCTACCTAGGATTACCATACATTGAATATTTATTTACAGTACTGAAGCAAAAGGAAAGGAGTCAATAGTTCAATGGTTAAATCACACAACAATTAACTGAAATCATTAGCATAAAATGAATAAAGTTGTAAAACATAGCCTTTTCTGGAAAAGTTAGTTTTCTGGAACATTACACGAAGCAAACATTGTCATCCATAGTCTTGCAAGCTTCTAAGCAGCATTCGATTTCCTATAGATTGACATTCACATACGAAGTAGAGAAAACTGAAAGGTTTACTTTGCAAATAATGGGCTTATTGAAACTTAAAGTAATGAAATTGAATAATGTTTGTAAGATAAACAGATTTCATTTCTTAGAGTTATAGCTGAGTCACTGAATGTGTCGTATAAAAGCATAAATGACTTACTTCAGGAAGGAGTTTCATTAGGCCTCCTATGCTAACTCGTTTGTACATGCGGTCCGCTTTCCTCAGTTCGGTTGCAGGTATAGATATCTTTGCCAACTTCCTTTCGAAATCCTGAACATCCTTCAGCATTGATATCTGGTAGCTTTTGTTATATCCCAACAGTTTCATGATATTTAACATAAACATGCAATACGACTGGTAAACCTTAAGGATGGAATAATACAGCAGTGGTGTTTAAAATGACAAAAGAAGAACAAAATAAATGAAAAGATTCAAAGAGAAAGAAACTAGAATGAAAATAAGAAGTAGAACTCAGTTGAATTAATTTAAACAATCTCAGCATATGGTCAATGATTCTTTCATAAACAACATCATATGAAACAAATTCAACACGCAAGTTTCAGATTAGTAAAACACAGACAATACCCTGACAATAAATACCAGGACACTTTCTTTTTAACAATGGATTTCCAAGGCCTGGTTATATTAATATTGATAAGAACACGTTCGTCTTTCTCAAAATTCACTTTTCAGATGCAAAAGTGATTTTTTCAAAGAAATAAGAATACCTTGGACTTGGTAGGATCATTGGAAATGTAGTAATCCCGTGGCAGAAGGAGGCCAGCCTGCTGTAGCTGAAAAACAAATAAGGTAAATGCAAAACCTTTAAAATGGAAAACAACTTGTGGAACTTTAAAAGATAAATAGGATTAATTCTTTACAAAAAGTGAAAGGATATTAGGAGCTGTAAAGATAGAGCAGCTCCCGTTATGTATCGCATAGTCTTGGTACTATCAAGTTGTACGGGCCAAACGGGGCTTCTACAAGATACCTAGCAACAGGAAGGAAGGGCTTCCAAACAGAAAAGGCAAGTGTAAAAAAGCTGTATGACAGGTTTATTGAACTCTGATAGTAACAATGAGAAGGTATTTCACGCCTGTTCATATGAAGAAACTGCATAACGCCTACCGAAATGATTTTGTTAATGGAACAGCTTTCCATCTGTGTTCATAAGGAAAAACTTATCAGGCTTGCTTAGAAGAATTTGTGATCAGATTTTGTCATGAGCAGAAAAGCGTGTATATATGGGTTCCTTGTTTTAATAATCGGTAACTGTTAACCCTTTCTATCTTCACAAGTGTGGATTTCTTTTTTCCAAAACAAATCTAAGATTTAAAAGCTTTCAAATGAAAAGACGACTTTGCCTGCTCAATGAATTCCAAGTTGCGACCACTTTACATTCTTTGCACTGTGGGATTCTGAGAAAGTTTTGACCAGGCTCAATAAATTTTAGCGATCTGTTCAGTTTTACCTTACAGCCTTGGAAAAATGCGTTCTACATTACTAGCTTCAAAATGGCAAGAGAATTAGCAGGAAAAATATAAACTTTGGCAGTAACGCAATCCTTTTGAATGGATGGAAGCACGGCCTGAGCGCTCAGAAAATGCTAGGTCCAGGTATCTGGAATTTGCTCTCATTCTTCCAAAAAACATGCATAATGCAATATCTTTGACTTTTCAAGTCGGTTTTAATTAGTTGTATATTCACTGTTCAGTTTATGTCTAAAAGAATGATGAAGATGACAAAGTAAATTTGAAAATGAAAGGGACCAAACCCTTTTCCAAAGAGAATTAAGTCTAGTTTAAAGAAAGTCCTCGTAGAACCCATTACTTGGAAGAAGTCATGGCTTTCGGTGCCCTTTAGCAGGATCCTTAAACTTGTCAAACATAAAAATGTTTTTCACAGTGACAGCCAACACAATACATTCTTAAATGCGAGCACACATATTATTCAATCGAGGGTAAAATTCAGGAACAAAGAAAAACGGCGACGGGAATCCAATGTTATGAGATAAATTTTCAAAATAAATTAAATTAACGAATACTTATATTATGCCCCGGCATACAGGACTTTATCAGGGTAAATGAAACGAACGAGCGAATGAATTTAAAATGTGAGATGGTGATGCCGGATTGGTGGATATTGAAAGGTATGAATGCAGCGCAGGGGAGAAAAAATGGGATGACGGAAGTGGAGAGGGTAGGGTGGTGGGTGATGTGGGGGAATGTGTATGGTGCTGTAGAGATTGATGTAATGGGATAATAATGATGACTATGAATATGTATAGTGAACTTATATAACGACATTCTATTCGCACTTAATCAACCATATATTCAGCCATATAATTTGTACTTACGCACAACAACTAATATTTCTGTTGTACTTACATTCGCTTTGTAGCTTAGCTCTTCTATTCGCTTAGTTTTAGTTAATCTCATTAATTGAGCTGTTTTTATATAGTTGTGTAGATAGTTAAAAGAATTATTCGGGTTTTTGGAACAGAAAACAAGCTGTCCTAACTTTTTGCATCTGCAAACATTGAGGTGAGAAATTATATATATATTTATAAGCGATTTATAAGTCGTTAGTAAAAGAGCCAACAAAGCTTTTACTAAATATGAATATAAAAAAACAAAAATAATAATAATAATTAATTGTGTTAGAACTGAGAATAATGGAATGTTGATAATAGTAATGGCGGTGTTAGTGATTATAATGGTAAAGAAAACATGGTATGGGTTGTGAGGACGGTGTGATAGTTGTGTTGTAAAGTTAAAGGTCGGTGGTATTATTCATTCTTTAACTAAATAATATTTGCACCGACTTCTCTAAAACTTTTATTTGAACATCTAGTAGGTACTATGAAGTGAATGAACATAAAACTGATAAATGCATGGAATGCAAAAGCAAACAAATACTTGCAATTTTTGCAATTCAAAATATGAAAGATTTCAAAAAGCTTTAATTTTCTCTTCTCGTATGTCACCACAGAGGTTTAAAATGCTCACAAAACTCAACAAAATATAACTTGAATACTGACAAAAGATACCTGGAGTGTGTGGCTTGATGGTTCCTTTTCATCCAAAGTGACACTCAGTGAAAATAATGGAGAACGTCCAAATTGTAATGAAATTTCATTGAACTTTTTTTGGAAACTCCAATTCTTGGTCCATTTGCTGGCCTGTGCTAAGGGCCAAGGACCATAATCATCTACCATTTTTTTGAGAGCCTTGATATTATCTGCACTATTATGTTCACTGGCTATGCAAGAGTCGTAGAGCCTTTTCACTTTATCAATTGCACTGCTTCCTGTAAAATAACATTGTCTTCCGTAAGTATCTATTGAATGAGCAAGGATTGAAAAAACTCATATTTTGGGTGCATTGTTGGAGGGAATATAAACTAAAATTCTGGAGTATTTGCATTAGAACCAATTTCTTGGACCATGTGACAGGTGTATGATAAGATAGATAACCAGCGCAGTGAAAAAAAGAGATATCTTGTAGTAGTAGTATTTCAACTGCTATTTCAATTGACTAATCAAGTTATTAAAACTCCAGGTAAGACATGTGGCAACCCATGTGACCAAACCGGTACAGAAAAGCATTCAAGTTGACAAAATCAGTGCAGTTACCATTCCGGGTAAGATGAGGATAGACAAACTATGTAGCTTATAGTAATTATGATATGGCCAGTAAGATGAAGATTGACAAAATCAGTAGTTATATAAACATTTCAACTCTAGCTAGAGTCATAGTCAAAAAGAAAATTTACTTTAAGCAAGAAAGAATTAAAGAATGCGGATTACATTGGCAGATACAGCCAAAAATGTGACTACCACTGAAATTAGATAGATCGACCTCACCCTTTAGACTACATCCATTTCCTGGCCACACCCTGTTTTTTAAAATGATTATTGTTCTCTATTTTTTCTTAGGTAGACCATTTTCAAGCGGCGCTTTTGTGAAACTTTTAGTATCATTGCAATAACCTCAAGAAGCAACAAATCATTGTAGGTTGCTATTATTCTGAGGCTGGATATTCTAAAAACATTTCCAGCATTAAGCCTAGGCAACGCCATAGGATAAGAAAACAAATGATATTTTTGGCAGAATTTTAAAATGTCGCCTGGAACTTGCATCAAATCATGTTTAAAAAGCCATCTAAAATTTGAAACCTTTGAGAGCAAACTTTTGCTAAACAAATAATCATACTTTTGGCAAACTTTGTGATACCTTCTTAAATTTTAGCTACTTAATATTCTTATAAACTATATTCCTATCAATATGTGTGTATTGTACTAAATAATGGGTCACATCGGCTTTGAAGTCAAAGTTTGCCTGCTTGCAGAATATGTAGGGGTCCCCCATCTTTCTTTAACATTTGAGTTGTGTTAAGCAACAGCACTACTCAATCCCTCATCTGAGCGACAGTCAACTTGGTTGTTTGTTGCTTTTCAACAAAAGCTTTATGCATCCCCCAGGTTGGCTGTGATTTCTGATGATTTGATTGGTCTAGGCAGGCTGACTACCACTCAGGTCAGCTCGAATCCGCTCTACACCGACTCAACCCCCTAGCTAGCAAGCCATGATTTCATCATCCCCCCATGCTAGCCTTTTATTTGCAAGTATCTGACTCAGCATACATTTCCATAGTGAAAAGGACTCAAAAGCACTTCTGTCTCTATGACAATTTCAGGCATGTCTCAAAGGAGGAATGTTTGGCTTGCAGCGTGATCAAATATTCACAGTTTTTAACTATGGTTCTATCAAAGTATTAGGAGAAACATAAAATGATCATTGTTTTTATAATTTTTTTAATAACCTGACTACCGCTCAAGCGGTAATGGCTGTAGTTTTGAACTGCCACTGGATTATAAGTCATGTGACAGAACAGTACATAGGAGAAGGATATTTATGAAGACATCAAAGAGTGGTAAACAAACCTAGGGAAAATAACCATAAAACAAAGGAAAGACAAAAGAATGAAAGTAGGGAAACAAAATCAGAAGAAAATCATGTGAGTAGATGACTGATGGGAATTAAGTGAGGGTTTATGCATGTGTTTGAGAAGGCTTCCATAAATCAGCAAGTCAAAGTGAGTAATCTGTTCTCAAAGAATAGAAAAAGTTTCAATTGATGGATTCAAGTTGACATCATCAATTTTGTATCTCGTTATCTACAGATCTTTTTCAAAAATGGACTTCAGAATTGAAGTTGTCATCTTTAAATTAGTCATTACTGAAAAATTCATGTTGTTTGGACTGTTTGGTCGCAAGTTACTTTGTTTTGAATATTTAGATATTTCTTTAGATTTGAGCAGAATTTGCTTTGACCATTGACCAGAAGACCAGAATTGACCATTGAAATGTATAGGGAAAGCTAAATTTGGAAAATGGGGTAATTCGCAGCCTGACGACCCAAACAATTTGAATTTTTTGGCACAGACTAATTTCAACATGAAGGTTCCAATTCTGTTATCCATTTCTGCCAAATGTGAAGATACAAATCGCCCGAATCCGAGAATATTGTAATGAAGCTATTAGTCTGGTTTTACAAATATGATCATGAATAGAGAAGTAAGTGCTTTCTACAATAAGATGCATGATAATAATTTACCATTTTTTGTAGGCATCTCTTTTAGAATGGTGTGTAATATGTAATTGTTCTGTCTTCTAAGAGTTTCAAATGACATTGTTCTTGTCATGTCTTCAAATGGTTCTTTAAGCTTGATGTTTCCACATACATAATCATAAAAGTCATGACATGGGTCAGCAGAGGGATTCATTGTTGAAAGGATCTCTGCAGCAGCAATCACACATTCTTTTGTCAAACATAAAGGTTTTCTAGCATGGTTGCCCCTAGCAATGTTTACATCATCAGTTTTATCTGCAACAACAAAGGGTAACAAACCAAGATATAACCTATATATATATATAAATGAAATCAATCATAACAACATTCAGATAAATCAGAAAATATTAATTCAGATAAAATAAAGAATTAACAAAAACCCCTCGATTTACCTCCCTTTTCGCAACCAAATTCTTGGTGGAATGGCAAATTAGTCATTGCTCTAAGTTTTTTATCATGTTTTCGTATGGATTCTAGCCACATTCCTTTGTCATGTTTGCCCTTTACCGAGGTAAAGTGTCATTTTGATCCATATTAAAACTCTTGTTCAAAAGCTCAAATAATGGGTTCTATCGACAGGCATAGCTGGGAACACATTAACTCGAGACCATAAATAGATTATAAATAGATCAAATCTATATGGTTGTCTTGTTTTGGACAACAGACCCGGTTCCACTGAAAATTGGGATGTGAAAAGGAAGGTAAATTAAGAGCATTTTAGTTAGACTATCCTAATCCTTTATTTTATCTTGATCATAATGATGCTGCTGAAAACATTCTCTACACAACTATGACTTAAGATACAGCTCAAACTGCTCAGTTGGCATGTAAAATAAATGTAACAGGAAATGATTATTTGAAAAAGAATTATGTCTCTTAATTTCCATTATATTGGCAAACAGCTCATTGCTATTAGCATTGTATCTGTATCACATGTTCTTTTAAGAGATATATATCCATCTTAATGAAATAAATTAGAAAAATCAGGAAACAAAGGAATCAAAGTGCTACCATAATCTTTGTCTTCATCGTCATTTTCTTCCATTTCTTTGCTCAGAGGTTCATCATCTTCATACACAGTGAAGAGTGAGTTTGAATCAAGATGGCCATCTGAAAAACATAATATGGTATAAATATTTCAATTGTAGCATTTGCCATATGTGCCATTTGGCATAAAGCAAAGGAATCAATAATTTAGTAATTGGAAAGCATTCTCAGCACATGCACACTGCATAATTTCACACTATCATCCAGTGCTGAGGAGGTCACTGACCCAGGGGCCCTTGGCTATAGGAGTCAATAAATAATAAATCAATTAAAAAAAATTACAAGTAATAATCCAGCCTGTCAATTATCACAAACTGTAAACAAAAGAAACAATTAATTATCGTTACAAATTAAATGTAAATTAAACATTATATAAATGATAAAAAAATTATGAATGGAGTAAGATAGGAGCAGTTCACATCTTTGACTGCTTTAATGATAAAGGTCATCAATATTTTTCTTAAGAATTCATCATCTTTATGGGCTTGGGCTAAAGAAGTTGAAAAGCTTCTGAATGTTACAAAAATGTGATTGCAGCAGGGCAAAATACAGGAAACAGAAGTATATAAGAAATTTATATGAAACAAAACACAAAAACTCAACTCAAAAATCAAAACATTTCATTCACAGCAATAATTAACTACTACATTTTATTTAATACTTGAACCACAAATAACAATTATTTTTTACAAAAAAGAAAAAACTACAAACAGTAGATAATTCAAAGTTTGGTATGTTTGCTGTCGGACATATGAAAAGAACTCACAAGGAGCTATCTAGGTCATATGCCCGATTGGACATTTATAGGTGTAAGTGTTCGATTTCAAAAGAAGAATGTGAATGAAAAATAAAAAGGAGGAATATCAAGATAATATAGGGTTAGTATAATAAGATATGTTAATTGGTTATACTAAAAACACAACAGTGAGATGCATGGTGGTAATAAATGTTTAATGATAATGTTCATAATTGGGTTCAAATAAGTATATCAATTCGACTTTAAGAAATAACTTTTCAGGTTTTTGATGAAAGATGACTTATTCGGTAACTTTTTAATTTGCAATGGCAGGGAATTCCAAATTTTGACTCCTTCATATACAATTGACTTTTGTTTGTAATTTGTCAAGACCAAAGGGAAAGAGAAGTTGTCATTTAAAGACTGTCTTGTTTCATGCTGATGACGTATATTTGTTTTAATGAACAGGTTGTTGAATAGGTCATTACCGTTTTCATGATAAATATCAAACATGAATTTAGCAACTTTAAGTTTATAC
The DNA here is from genome assembly GCF_057945365.1 of Rhopilema esculentum. Classification (NCBI taxonomy): domain Eukaryota; kingdom Metazoa; phylum Cnidaria; class Scyphozoa; order Rhizostomeae; family Rhizostomatidae; genus Rhopilema; species Rhopilema esculentum. Next base: position 9,569,497 of record NC_142833.1, read on the forward strand.
ATGTTATCAAAGTTGAGAAGATTATGTTTTTTGAATAGTGGTTCACTATGAGCTTGGTATTTGGCAAAATTGATCACTCTAACTGCTCTGCGCGCGAAGGCTAGTTCAAATGATAGAAACAGCTAGAAACAGAAGTTTAAATGCTCAAGCTATATAAAATAGGAAACAGAAGTTATAATAGCCACCAGAGCAGGTTAGCCACTATAGCAATTTTAGCAACCAAATAGCCATCATCCTCTTAAAAAAAATGCCGGGGAGCATTCCCGATACTGCTTGGATGAGTCTGCCTTATATAAGGTGTGCTTTACTATTAATCTTTCATACTGACCCGGGGCCCATAAACCCTCTCCAAGTAAACTTGTTCTGTTTCTATCATTGCTTATTCGAACGGAACATGGAAAGTTAACCATTTACAAGTATATATATAAACATGACGAAGTTTTATCCCTTTTAAGAATGAAACGCTGACGGATAAGGCTGAAAAATTGATGATAAAACAAGAATGCTAAAAATAACAGAGAGCAATAGGCGGCAAAAATAAGGACATGTTTACCACTTACTTTCATCGACATTGTTAAAGCCAGGCCTAGCTCGCTTGAGTTCATCTAGGTAATCTTCACTGTTGTCTTCCGGGTCTTCGAGATGAGTTCCAGATGAGATTTGCAAACTCCCTAAAGAAAATAGCTGTAAAACGACAAGAAAGAAAACCTTTCTCATGAAAAACCTCATCATATATTCATTTCAGTTATCGCGTGATTCGTACCTCACCACCAACACCAAGGTTGCTATGATAGTTAGAGTTAATTAGTACGGAAATGAGGAAGTATTTCATCGCTGATGCGTGACAATCTGCCATGCTTAATCTGTCTCGTTTCCATGGAAGTTTGCTTCGGGTTTCAGGATAGGTCTCAGACAATGATTGGTTTCAGGCATTGGTATTCTTGTTCATTTAATAGCTAATTCTTTACTTGTAAGTCTTTCATACAGTAGAACTAGTCAGTTAAGGTTACAGTAAACTTTCTTGACACGATATTTGGTTCTCTCTCCCAAAAAGCGAAAATATTGACGGTATCTCAGATTAAACTTTACAACATTCGATGCACGAGAATATGATAATTCCAACCATATCAAAATAATTGGCAAATATTGTAAAATGATACTGTCCTGGCATATTTATTGCCTAAATGAGTGTGCCACGTTCAAAAGCTATTTTCTACCCTTGCGTTTAAGGTAACAAAATCTGACTTGTATCAGCAAAAAGCACAGTTCCTAAGCTACCTCAGATTTTTGAAATTCTTCCTTCTCTTGAAAGTTTCAAGAAACTATACCCTATCAACACAATTTCTTCACTCCTGTAGTTGTTTTTGGCTGTAAAAGACGGACCAGAGCAGATCAAAAAATTTTGAGACACACTTTGCTTACCCAACATCTATCCTGGCCGTGTGCAAATTCTTGAGCCAATCGATTGGTACTTTGGGTACAAAATAGCTTTTTGTACCTGTATGTAGAGAAATTGTAAGTCCGGGGAAAATTGAATTTTTATGATGGCACTTGAAAGATAGACTCGTAAACCACAGTGTAAGCTGGGTCAAGCCATTTGAAGCTTAAAAGATCAATAAGCCTGTTTAAATGGATTGCAAGGAGATTGCGACCACAACCGCAAAGCAACGATAATCGGCTTAACACGTCAAGAGATTTTCAGATCTCAACAGTGGCGTGTTTAACGGGGGAGCAACTAGGGGCAGTTGCCCCTGCCTCAACGAGTTGAAGCAAGTCTGGTGCCACTTTTTGGAAATTTTGCGCCCCTTTTGAAGAATGAGAATCAGGTGAAAAAGTTTCTGAGACCAAATTTACTTCAAGGATAACCTCAAAGTTATGTTGTTTATTCTAACAATAGATATGAAATCGTTATGAAATTGTTGTATACAGCGTACTTATACTCTTGTCACCAATTTTTAAAACATTTTCAGCGCCCCTACTACCGACTGCACCTCTTTCAAATTTGCTCTGGATCCACCCCTGGATCTCAACTATTTTAAAATTCACATGGTCATTCCTTTTCTTTGCTAAGGCAAAGGAACCTGTGCTCCTGCCTTCTTGTTAGGAACATTGCAATTAGCAACTATCAATTCACTGTAGTATTCTTTGTTGTGCTTTTTTCTATAATCATCATCGAAAGACAACTCACAACTCCAACATTTGATTTTCTGTCGTTTTGCTTTATTGTCACCAAATATTTTGTCGCTTTGATTCTAGTTTTCCTACTTAGCACGCACTACCAAGCAACTAAGTTGCCAATGCAATTACGAAAAGTTCTATACCTGTTATACATGTCAATTTTTGTGTCAATTCTTCTTCCCATTATTAGATTTTATAAAGTTACCAGCAATTACCATTCAAGGCCACTTTAAAGAGCTCTATTCCTCGGCAAAATATTTAGACTGTTATAAGTTTATTTTATGCAAGAACAGTTGTCAAATGGAACATGCTGCCATTGGGGTAAAAAAGCCAGAACAATCTGAATTCTTTTTAGTCGCCATCGAGATTATATCAAAAGATAGAGTCGGGATTATGCTTATTGCAGCATACGGTAGCTTTTCAGGTAAAAGTCAATCAATATATATTGTCAAAAATATTAATACAAATATTCAATTTTCGTATATTAATCCAATAAGGATCGATCACACAGCCTCCTATCAGCATAATTATGTTCTTTATCTACCCATTTTAGCTGACTGATCCCTAATTTCATGTTTATACCTTATAAAGCATATCAAACTTTGGAATGCTTTTCTCCCCTTTATTTCCACATTTAGAAAATTGCGGCACTTCCTTTTCTAGAAGTTTGGGTTTGAGTTTGTAACAAGTTTTGATCAGTGTTGGGAATAAAAAGATTCTGGCCAACTCCGTACAAAAAGTCAAATTAAACTCCTTATATGTGAATATACATATGTAAATTTACTGTAACTATTAGGTGTATGTTTATATATACTGACTTTGTAAATAACCATTCGAAATACATCTTATTATTAAGGTCACAAGATCGGTTTTGCCTTCTCAAAATTGGAAATGAACGTTCCTAGAAAGGTTTGTAATATGTAACGAAAAAAGTAACCATGATTACAAAATCTGTTGAACGAAAAAGGTAGAAGACAAAAATGGGTTCTAGTGACTCGTTAACGAGAAATGCTTTGCTGACCACGCCCTTAAAGACACACGACGTATATGAAAATGACTTGTGCCAGGGTCTGCACAAGCTAAAATTGCAGCCCTTAACATAGCAGGCATCGGTCGTGAGATTCTACTTGTGATTGCTTGTTCATATTTTGTGTTGTTCTCTTTGTCAAACAACAAGAAAAATATTCGTGGGACGAAACGTCTAATGCCACACTTCACCGAACACCGTAACAAAATGAAGTAGCATTGTTTGGCAATTTTATTTTAAACTGTCGTGTGTCTTTTAAAGAAATACGACATCTTGAAAATAATGTTTTCACAGTAGGAAAGAGTTCTCACAAACATTGCGTTGATTACAAGCTCCTGACAAGAATCTCCACGAAAGTGACAGAATTATATTTGATAACAAAAAATAATGGGCAATTTCTAGAGGTTTTTCTAATGAATAAATGAATGAAATGCTCGTCAAGCTAAGCCAAGCTAAGTTAAGAAAAATGGAACAGAGCATTGAAATGTCATTTAAGCAGCTGACATGCAAAAGCATAAGCAATTTCGTAAATGTTATCGCTTTCATTTTCAGAAAAAGTCGTTATGCTCGCGTTTCGTCTTAAAGCAGTTGGACTCTCTCTGCCACTTGACTTAGATACCTGGGAGACAACCTTTCTTGACTGGCTGCGATTGATTGAATGCAGAAGATTTTTCTGAAAGATTGGAGAAGGTTAAGCCAAATTTGATGATTACAAATATATGAACAAACTATTCTAATGGAAACCTTCACTGGTTGAGGTCTTTTACATTTGGCAATTGGGATGACTCTAAATTGATTGGTTAAAAAAGAATTTAACTGGAAAGGTCTCCAATCGTTATTATCTTTTATTTGAATATGCTAGAATAAGTTACGTCGAAAATGTAACCACAGAAAACTAGAATTAAAGAAGCCGATTTTCAATTCAAATCTACCTCAATGTAGCTTTGCAACTTGGTTTTGATAGACCTTCCAATAACTGACATGGCAATGTATTTCTAAAGAGCCGAGTTCTGATTATATTAAAAATGAATGAATCAGTCAACAAGACAAGTTAAAAATTGTCTTCTTTCAATAATTTTTGCAACACCAACGTGCTTTGGATACATACAGGTAAATCACGCAAAAGAATTGGATTCATACAAGGGATTCCTTCAAATATTTCAAGTAAATGAAGAAACATACCAATTCACTTCCAAGTTCCCTTTTCATAAACTGTTTGGTGCGTGGATTTATTGTTTGATGTCGGAGGTAAAATGACGCTTCTGACATGATGATGACAACGGAGTTTTCAATCACGAAATTCAGAATATTCCTTTAGAGAAAAATAATAGTAAAAGCGTTGCTAGGTCTTCACTAACGATATCAACCTAACATCGAAATTCTTACTTTCGCTTGTAACTGGCCATGTCTCACTAATCTTGTCTCACTAAATGGACTTAGAAAAACCCATAATAACTATCAATACCATAAGAAGAGAAGCTCGAACATAGCAGAAAACAAGAAGTTGAAGGCTGAAAAAGCTCTGGCCGCAGAAAGTCATTTAATGCATTAAAAATACGAATACAAATTGTCAAATGACTTTGAAACCACGTTTATGGGATGTCTGTAAAGGAAAAACTAAATCCGTTAGCTGAGTTCAAGAAAAAGTAAACAGACATCAAGGGAAAGTAAGGGGACATCAAGGGAAAGTAAGCGGACATCAAGGGAAAGTAAGCAAACATCAAGGGAAAGTAAGCGGACATCAAGGGAAAGTAAGCGAACATCAAGGGAAAGTAAGCAAACATCAAGAGAAAGTAAGCGGACATCAAGGGAAAGTAAGCGAACATCAAGGGAAAGTAAGCGGACATCAAGGGAAAGTAAGCAAACATCAAGGGAAAGTAAGCAGTTTGGAAGGAAAAAATCTAAAAATATGATATCAAAATATGCCTTTGGTACCGGAAAAATTGACAACACGAAAAAAAGGAAAAGTAAAAAAGCACAAAAAGTGAAAAAACAAGAGTTGTTTTCATTTTCCATTGCAGGATTTAGACAAGTGCATTTCATCATACAGCATTTTCTGTGCATGCTAATATTTATTTGGTACCAGGCTTAAAGTTTCAAAAAACATAGATACCTTTAAATAATTTGAAACACATAAAGAAATATTTGGTAAAATTTCAGCAAAAATTCTGAATTAAAATACACATGTCACCTTAAAACTTTATTCCTATGTGAATCAAATAGATTGCTTTCTTGCAAAGGTGAAACAGTAGCAGATTCTGCAGTCTGTAAAAAATAACAAGGAATGCAAAAAGAAACAGTTTCATTATCATTGAATTTCCTTATACCCCGATGACCAAATCAACTCCATTAATGTAATTTAGGTACAGTCTTGTGCAACAAAGTAAAAGCGAAAAAACTTGCTTAGTTAAGCTGCACCATGCTACATAACAGTAAATAGTAATTTTTATCAAAAACTCACTTGCATCAAAATTTTGTGGCAAACATTTATGGAAGCAATAAAAGTCCCAAAAGAGACTTCTCGTAATTCATCAAACGATGGAAAACTGAATGCTAGCTGAACTGTAGGCACAAAGTTCTGCAAATCTGCTCCCTTGAAGAAAGTAAAACAGAAGATTTATTTCAGACAAAATTGAAGACAAGTCCAATCCTATGCAGTACAACTATAATGCATGTTTTGAAGCATTTCTACATAACGGATATCTACATAGAAATATTTATTATTTATAATTACTGAAAAAATGACGTTTACTGAATTCGAGGAAAGTATGTTTATAGTTTCATCAGAAAAGCGTTGAAAAAAGGACATCGTTACATAAACATAAAGAAGAGTGTCGTTAGATACGCCTATGCAAAGAATATTAAACTATTGAACTTATCAGTCCCGGGAGTGAATAAAATAAGATCAAGTGCTACAATTTCTGTCCTAACAATCTTGAAAATTCAACAAAGAACAAATAGAAAATATAAAATACAAACAGAGAAAAAATTACTTCGTCAATAATAGATTCGACAAGGTTTGGTGAAATATTTCTGATCATTCCAGTGGTACTTGCAACAATTTCAATGATCCTGTAAACATAAAAGTACAAATGTACAATCAATTGTAGAAATCAATGAATAGTATGCTCTAAGTCGGTGGGAAAATGTGGGATGCAGTTAGTCTAGAACTACAACCAAATCATATACGAAAAATGCCTACTCTTATCCAACTAAAAATAAAAAAGATGATAACAAGAGGACAACGAGAAAATTAAATGAATTAACAATTGATGACAACAAGAGGCACCTCAAGAAGGAAACATACATTTCCTGGACTCGTCCTAAGGGTTCATCCAGATTGTAATAGGTTTCCTCTTTCAATTGAAGATTGTGCCTGCTATCAGTTGATAAGGAGGGGCTGGGAGCTCTTGATTTTTCAAGAAGAACCTGCATTGACTCTCTGTCCTGTAATTTCCATGAAATAACATGCATTATGATGCATATCAAGAATAAAAAATTTTTACAGGAAATTTGAACAACTTTATCTTACAAAGTTTCGGAAAATTCAAAAACTTGTCGTTAATGTTAAACTCTTAAATATTTCTGAACATACCACAAAATTTCTTTATCATGTGTTCTTAGAACGAAAGAAATGAATAAAGAAAAAGCCTAATCCAAAAGACCTTGGCAAATCACAAGTCAAAACAAATTTTATTTATTCTGATAAGTTTCGGTAATAAGTTTTTACCTCAACAATGTGTTGTAAAAGTCTTGGGCGTGCAAGAAACGACACACTGCTATGCAGCATCATCATTGCTTCGAACTGCAACAAAAGGTTACAAAGTGCATAAACCACAAATGAACGACCCAGTCATTTAAAACAATACAACATTCAAGAAACAGAGGCAAAAGTTCCAATAAAAAATATATAAAAAGTGAGGCTCGGCAGGAAATACAGTTTTCAGAAAAGGAAAGCTTGGCAGATATAAGCATTATGACAAAACGAATATAACATAATCATAATAGTCCAATGATCAGATCACGTGATTTTCTTCTGTCAAAAACAAATAGCAACCTTTAGAGATTCCATAAGTTCCGGTTCCATGCTTGCTAGTTTGTTCCAAAAATAAGATAACTGTAGAAACAGTTTTGATGTTTCTTTTGATTCTTTCAGCAAAGCTTCTGACTTGATCCTGCAATTTAGTTTGGTGGCCTGCAAAAGACAACGGAACACGAGTTAAAAAGAAGAAAAAATCGCTGCGTTTATCGATGAGGAATCTTTTAAAAATATGACAGAGGTGGAAAATATATTTATTCTTTCGCTAATAATTCAAAGCCTCCCCGCATATTTTTGTTATTGTTTGCTTTCTGTTGAATCTTTATAGCACTGTCATTACCACCAGCTACAGAGGATAAAAAAAATGATTTTCTCTGTTTCATTCAATACTTTATTTCTATTATTTCAATTTTTTTCACATCATCGAAAATCACTTTTTTCTTAATTAAAACTACCGAGAGAACTACCACGTAATCACCACTTCTCATAATCATGCTACTCCACACTCTTAATTTACCTACAACGTCATTCCAGCTCAAGAAACCTAAACACCCTACGAGGCCAGGCGATTAGTGAGGTGCGTAGAATCTACAATAGGGAAAGGTCGATGGCTTAATTACCTCAATAATTCTGGCTTTGTTGGCAGCAATGAAAGATATCGCAGCGTCCAATACTTTATGAGACGTTGTTTTAAGTAGAGTTGTTACCAAAGCTATAGCAATGGTCCAATGCTACAAAAAGTAATTGAAAGGGAAATATGCATATTAGATTCAACATTTCGAGTGTCAAAAAACAAACAATTGTTCATTTTCAATTCACAAGATCTTACAGTTTGCAAAGCCGAGAATTCCATTAAAGATCTTAACAATCCTAATATCAAAGCCCTGATATATCTCTAAGTTGGCTGAGAATCCAAAAGATCCCAAAAAGATTTACACAGCAAACCAGGTAAACACATAGAGCCAATACCGTGAAACACGAGAGAATATGTTGCTGCTAAAGCTCCTGCAGCATTACACACATGCTCCAATATTTAAGCAAGCCAAAATTTCTGGCCTTTGGGCTTTGACTCGATATAAATTCAAGTGTAACTAGACATTTCGCTAGTTGATTTTTACTGTTTTTGTTGTAGTAACGACCTCTCAGCTGGTTGAATGAACGAGACTTTTCACGGTGTGTCAAGCATATTTTTTTGCAGTGCGCTGTATTGCTAGGCAGACACAATGCTCCACTGACAGGCTTGATTTGCGGAAGTTGCTTTGTTTTGTTGGAAAATGTTTTTGCTACACTTTAGTTTAAGAGACTCATTCAGACAATCAGAAACTTTTTGTACCACCAAAAACTACATCCGTAAGAAGGCGCGTATCGATTGGCAGAAATCTCACGATAAGTGGATATTTATTCTTTGTCCATAAAGTATCAAATTGTAGATAAATCTTTTGGGTGTCCTGTACAAATGCTGACTTGATTCTTTTTCAATTTTTATCTTATGAATTATTCGTCACGACTCTTTATCGATTGTGAAAATGGCTAAATCATTTCGTTATCCCTCATTACCATCAAGATATCATTAACATATATACACATACAGAGAGGTCCTTGCACAGCGCCTTAAGTTGGAATCTATTATTATTTTTTGCAGGCATCAATTCACCCCTACAAAAAACATGTGCCATAAGTTTCGCTAATATTAGATCATGCTAAACATTGCAGCTGCTCTATTTCATCATCTCAATTACCTGGAGAAGATTAATGGAAAAAATGATGAGATGAGGCAGTGAGAATTTTTCTTTTTCACAATCAATAGCTTATTTACTTTAGTATTTTATCTACTATGAGAAGATTCATTGCAACTGGGTTTTTCTAAAAAAATTTGCTTCGAGCTTTGTCACTGGCTATATGCTAGCACTTACAACGAAATCTGATGTGATAATCAGGGTAAAAATTTTCAAACAATATTTTTGGTTCTACAAAACTTAAAAATGGCTTTGACAAAAACAAACATTTGAGTATATTGAAGCTTTTCGTCTGACACTCTTTAAAGTATATAACGCCAGAACATAGACCGAAAACTCTACGCTAGGAAATATATGTATATAGCCAGTTGTGGATCGAAATAGGCCAATGTATGTTCTTAGACCAATCTTGTCTATGCTCAGCATTACAAGAATTGGCAAAGAAGCTTTCTGAAGTTTCGGACACTGTTCTGTTTCTGAAGTTTGTAAAATTGGTGACCATTATTTACCTTTGCAAAAAAAGCCATTTCTTTGTGGAAAACTCAAGTATAGGCTGGCATACGAAGATAAGTAACCATCAGTGTTAATTTCACAGCAACCATGAAAATAGTGCACAACAAAAAGCTACAAAGAAACCCACCTCACAATCCGTATCGTTCCCATAAGGCGAAGCAATGTAGCCCCAGTTCCATTCAACAACCAAGAGTCTTAGAAAATCGTTCCGCAAAACAATCGCTACCAACTTAAAAGTAAGCGGAATAAAGTATTTCAGAAATGGGGAATGTATCATTATGTCTGGTCAATATTGAAATAAAATTGTGACGTCCGCTGAAAGGCATATGAAATTAAGACATGAAGTTGACTGAATTTGCAAGGGCAATAAATATGATTTTTGAAAATCTGAGAAACATTAGTTGAATATTTTGAACAATTTTAATGTAGAAAAAGACAAAAAGATGCAACAACGTGGCCTTTAAAAACATCAAAAAAATTATTCTACGCCATTTTTGTCTCCCATGAAAATTTTTTAAAGGACAACGAAAATGTTAATGCAATGTTTTAGGTAAAGTTGATTTTAACACTTGCGAAATGAATACATCAATTCAATCTACAGCCTTGTTTTGAAAAACTTGTGAATTTTGAATGAAAGTCTTGACTTCAGATTCGGATTAAGGAAAATATGTTTTGCCCACAATTAATTCCCATGATCTTGACATTGATATGGTAACGAGATAAGTTTAACATTTACAAAGGACAATTTCTAGCGACTGAAGGTAAAAAGATTTGACCAGAAGAATATCTTTCAAACTTAACTTTATCAGACAATCTGCAATACAAGCACAAACAAAATAAACAATTGTATCTGAACTGTATCCTGATATAAGCACAACCGATTTGCTCCATTATGATAATTTTCAACACCCAATAAAGAAAGGCTCTTCGTGTTTAGGCTGCCCCCGGCGAGCTTGCATTCGAGTATTGCCTTTAGAGATTTAACATTGCGTATGGCGATTCCTTAAAGCTCTTTTCCTCCCAAACGTGGCAAAGATGATTTGTCGCAAAGAAAACTTAAAAACGTACCTCAGAGTCTCTAGCAAAAACAAGCGACAAAGAAAGGATTTCACTGACAAGGTTTTTTTGACTTGGTTCCTAAAAAAAAGGCAAAACATATGAGAGATACGAATAAAGACCTATTATTACACTGAAAGTGCATGAAGTAATTTTCACAGTTAAACAATTAAGCGTTATCATAACCTGTTTGTGGAACCAAGCCATAAAAGAAGGCTGAGATACAAAAGCAGACACGAGTTTCAAAAAGATTTGAAAGAATCTTCGTGAAATAAAATGAATAAAAACAATCGATGGACTAGTGCAAACCACATAACCTCTATCAAGAAAAAGTTTCTAGTTAAGGGACTTTTCATTTGTTGCTACTGAAGAGTGTTGGAAGACAACTGCACAGACGTGGTTTAATTTTTGTCCTTCCGATTGGATTGCACAAAAAAATGGAACCATTCTCCAATCTTACAGGAATCTTTTTACCCCCACCACCCTACCTAACATTGTGATCAGCAACCAAGGTATTACTTTACGGATAAAGTTAGGTGTCAATGCGAACTTTATGAAGATTGGAAGCGACATAAAGGATTTGAAATGATCGGTGTATTGCATCCTAAATATAATCAGTTTAGAACGGAGAAAAAAGGGCAGGGAAAAGCAAGCAGCTGCCCTTTCAAATTTATTCCATGACTCGTATAGTTATTTTATTTCAGTTGATGCCTATGACACTCTTCTCTACAAGGTGCTTCTTTCTTATCTCTCTGTTTGGAGAAAGTATTTTAGTCCCCCTTCAAGATTTCTTTCGCCCCATCCCAGAAAGATTAACCGTCTCTAAGAATCAAAATTTTACTTTGGATATTAACCTACAAAGCAACATGGGCTTTTCCTGAATTACAAACCTTTTTAATACTTCCCAACACATTCATCAAGTGACGAAATACGGAATGTTCTTCAAAAATGTGGAGCAAATGTGTACTGTCCTTGAAGCGACGGGAGGCAATTGAGACAAGATTGATCATTAATAGAAGCCTCTAAAATAAAAAAGATATTTGTCATAATTCAAACAATTATTTTCCTTGCATTTTTAAGTTCGACCAGGAAAATGTTCAGCTTGGTGATGTGGCTTACAAGCTTTTAAACTCACAGTTACAAAATTAAATTTATAAGAAAGCAAATTTACCAAAGAAGGTATGACCATAAAAGAACAACAAGTCATATATAGACACAAAATTATTGGGTATTAGATATTACTATTAAAAAACTTAAAATTTAACGAAATAAATTCTGTAACGGCTATTCAAACCTTTCACTTTAACAACAACCATAGTTGATAATCCCTTTCGGTAGGAATGACCAACAATAAATTTCCCAGTCTATCTAGTTTAACGGGCGCAAATTTTTGAAAACTCGGTTTTGTCAAGTCTGAATTTAAATGCTGCTGAAATAAGGCTGCTGCTATGCACCGCTTCACACAATTTAGAAAATCACAGGTTATATAAAAACATGAAAGACGAAATATTTGGAAAGGATTGAAAGTTAAAAATGGCTTGCAAATACCTTGTAATGTGCTGGACGATAACAGGAGGTAACTGTTACAGAAATCTCTTCAATGATTTGACAGATAAGACGCAACATGGCAAGCCACTTATTGTACACGAGTTCCGCGTTATCTGAAGAAGGATAAAAGAAGGGCGGATAAAAATACATTCAGTTTAAGAATACTGGTAAGGATGATTTCTTTTTCATACTTATAAGAAGAATGATAATCAACTTATGGGAAACACAAAACATATCTAAAAATAAAACACACAAAAAGAACACCATTCCTTGTTATTAAAACAAACCAGCTAATTCCATGTGAATTACCTTTTCAAGTACTTTGCTATCAATGCACTGACATATCCCACTACTTAAACTGACCTATCTATTTTAACAGTTGCTTTTTCTGTCTACTGAACTTAAAACAAATAAAAGTCCCACTTGGATCCGATCCACCTTTCTAGCGTTTTTTCCACCGGGTCGGATCCAGAATTGTTCATGTTTACACGAGATCGAATCGGAAGATCAAGAAAATGAATATTGCATTTATTGGATTTTAATGCATCAAGTGTATTCTCAAAATTTTTCAAACCCAACATAGAATTCATCCGAGAAGCCGCGCAGTCTCTTCGGCGGTTTAGTTGAAGTTTATTCTTCAAGACAGTTGAGTGAAAAATTTCCAAAAGAAAGAATAACAGAAGCACTTTACGTGAAATTCACGAAATCTGAATTTCAGTCCATACCCATTTTGATCCGATTTCAACAATTTACACGATACTTTTTTGAGAACGAATCCAAGCGATTCCAATTTGGTAATGGAAAGCAGGTCCAAAAGGGTTCCGACGTATTGGAATCTCTTTAACGCAAGGCCTTTCCGTTACAGTCTAGGTACTGATCCACTTTGATCCGAACGAAACGAAGCCTGAACTATATTCAGACGTTTATTGTAGAAAATAAAGCCGGAAAAACACGATAAGCCTGGCAGGAACCTGGTTTCAAGCTTTCAAACTATGCAACGAATGTTATGCAATAAAAGTTGTTTACTTTTGTATACCACTAGAGTCTTTCCAAAATTGTAAACTAAGGAAGACCTGTAGGCCGTTGCAAAATACAAAGCGCATTTATAAGTGCATGAAATAGCTTTATTTTCTATCATTTATGTCAATTCCATATTACATTCTTTCTTTCGTCCGGTACATTACAGTCTACCTTGCTTATGCATATTGCTGCAAGAATTCGTTTCGAGTCCATCAAGCCGTGGGAAAGCAGTTAATATTTGATATTTGATGTTATTTGACTTGTATTTGATATTTGCCTAAATACGACATCATTCTCTGCCGTCTGTACAACAACTAAAATTTAGAGCAAATCATAGCGTTAAAACATCGTGAAAGAAAAATACCCGGAGATTCTACACATCGACTTGAAAGGATAAGCATTGCTGAAAACAAATGGTCTTGTACAAAACATAGAGACTTGTCGTCTTCATTGCAAACCATTTCAATCAACGTTATTATTTCAGTCTCTAAACGGGTGACATTTGACAACGATCTGAAAATTAAAAAATTCCAGAAAGCACATCATATTAAAATATATTTACCAAGAAAATATCAATCGTGTAATCACACAACAACAACAATTCTCAAGCATTCAGAACCATTAAGCCATTCAAATAAAATAAATATCGAAACAAAAGACATCGAGAGCTATCGGAAAATGCCAACATTTAAAGGAAACCACAAAAGTTCAAAGCTAAACTTGCTTCCTTGCTAAGAAAATGCAGTCAAGATATCACTTCACAAAAATACGAAATGCCAAGGTTAACCTTACAACACATGCAATAATCACTGACTGAAATTTGGCTCCCTTAGGAATTTTTGCTGAAGAAACATAACTGTTCTATTAGAAATTTGGATCGAAGCAAAACTGTTTACTAAACAAGATAAAGTTTGCACAGGTAACGAGATAACTCAAGAATATTGATATTGTACTTTTAGGCAAAGAGAAAATAAAATAGTAAATAAAAGAATTGCTCCTTTGATTGAAGCCAAAAGCCTTACCCAGACCATTGTCTTGCGAGAACCAGAACAGCAAATGACAATTCTTCGCCCACTTTTTTGTCAACCTTAAAAGAAACATTTCTGGATAGCTATAGTCAACGAGCAGTAGCAACTGAAAGGAAAATTTATAGTTCATTTAGCACCTGCATACTCTAGCTCAATCAGAAGAAAACCTCACTTATTGGGGCAACAACAATTTTCAGCTGCTCTGTACCAGCCTTACGACTTCACAATTTAATGTTTCTATAGATGTGCCCCAAAAATATTATTCAAAAAAAGCATAAAAAACAAAAAATCGATATTTTGAAAGATTTAATTGAAGCCTCACCTCACTTGTAAATAGGGACAGTGTTTCTAAAAAGTGTTTCATTTTCTCGTCATCACTCTTGGCCTTTTTCGACTAAACAAAGATATCAAAAAGTGCTGTTGAACAGAATGAAACAGGTCCTAGGAATTACGTATACTAGGTGGTAACTGTAAGGACATGACATGAAGAAGCTTACGAGTGGGGAATACAATAATCTTGCGTATTTAGGTTTTTTATGCATTTACAGGATTGCTGATTGACCCTACGCAGTGGGTCTGAAAATACTTTTTTGTCAATTGTTTATATGCTTGTATGCGTGCATGATTGTTTGTTTGTTTGTTTGTTTCTACCTAGCAACCTTGGACCTGTAGTCGGCAACCCTAATCACTGAGCCACCCTCGCACCTAAACCAATCATGGCAAATCTGTACGTAAAAGAACAAGCCGACTGGCAATGAAGTAGTAGCATTTCGCATTTAATAGCGTTAGATGACAATGTCAAACTACAGAGCTTTTCATTCATCTTTGAACGTCAAATATGCCCTAAAACTTTAATACTCACTTGAACTGATGATGTGACCATTGTAAACTCTGTCCATGATCTTATCAACGAACACGTGTTAGCAATGGTCTGCTCCTTCCGTTTAGCATCCGCCAAAGAACTGTTTACTATAGCCTATATCGGCAGCATAGAATTGATTCCATAAATATTTGCGTTTCGCACAGTATAATGTGAGAATATCATTTGAAATTAAGGTGAAATGGTTCTTGGAAAAAATAGCGAATTAATCAACGACGTTTCGAGCAAAGCCCGTTAGCGCAAAATTGAGTTTAATTAAAGATCTGACATCAATTGCAGGAACCAAACGCACTGAAGAGAGAGAAAAACTGGACAGAAAATGTGAAAAAGAATAATTGCTCAAGACAAAAAACTATCAAAAATCTAAATGATAGAAACTTGGCATGTGAGTGCCAAGTAAATGGTTTTTATTAGGTACCAATTTGCAGTGCTAAAGGTACTTACATGCTTTATAGCTTTGTGAAAGTTATAGCTCTGCATATTTTCGATTGCTCCTTGCAATTCGGAGCTGACATCAACTGAACTAAAAGGAGAAAAAAACGATGAAATAATGCTGAAGGGCAAATTTGTTAAAATAAGGACGTTACAATTACCACTGCAACCATACATCTCTTGGTCGCTACCGATTTCTTTCTCGCGGAATGGCGAATAATTTTCACAGAAGACCAACTCGAAGGAAATGAAGAGCTTAGCAATCTGCAAAGAAAGGAATGACAAAGAAACACAAATAAGTATCTTCAGCTAGAGATGTCACGCTTAGATTGTCACAAGGATTTACTTCAGTAGAAGTATTTAGTAGTATGCCGTTTCCAAACTAAGCACTACTGCGAAAATATATCGAGGATACTTGAGTACTAACCTTGTCATGGTGAACGCTTCCATTGCAAAAACTTTCAGCAAAAGAGTAAGCACATTCACATCATCAAAGGATAACTAAAATCACAAAGATAGACCGTTTAAGCCAATCACCATGTAAATTGATGAAACATTTTCATACAAAATAGTTGCCTATAAATCTGTCGAAGAACTAATCATGGTAAAGATAGCACGGAAAAACGGAAAAGCTAGCATACTTTGATAGTTATGTATAAAATATGCTATGTTTTGGCTTTTCTGTGCCATCTTAAATTTTTATTCGACTAACCACAGTCTGCAACCAACAAAGCAAACTCATTTTTGATAAAACTAACTAAAATGACATCAAACAGTTAGCATAGTTCAAACAGAGTATAGTTCAAAAATCATTATTTCTTTGAGATATGTCATAGGAAACGGAATTGGTCATGTTCGTATGAAATCTACATCAAAACTGTGGATATATTAAATATATATAGGCCAATAAAGACTATTTTCACATCGTCCTTAGAACTCTGATTATTTCTTAGAAAAGTTTCAAGCAAAATATTTTGAATAGGTTACCGTTTCGGTTTCAGTCACAGCCAAAGTCACAACAAGGTTGCTCCAAAAGTTCTCACTAGAACAAACAAACCGCTGACAGCATTATTGATGTTAGGGACATTTTTGTCATAAAGGAATCTACAGTGTAATCAGACGTTCTGGCTTACACAAGATTGAAGTCTATAGTGTTAGTCGGTTTCTCTCAAGAATCAAAGTTGCCACTATTGAATTGACGTATACTGCAAAACCTCAGTCAAACTGATAAAAGATTTCATCGAAATTGATTAACAATAAATTTCTTGCTCCTTTTTCTGTCCTTCAAGTCGATGGTCAAAAAGAACTAACGTTTCGCCAAATATTTTGGGGACATCAGTTATGGAGACGCTGCGAGGTAAAGAAAGCTGAAATATAAAGAACGGCTTGTGAATTTTTTCGATATATGGGTTCTAATGCCAAAACTACTGCACTGTTTACGTCTATATCTTCCTGGCTAAGATATCGGACAAAGAACAGCAACAATATTTTACCACTGTTAATTGCGTGATCGAAATGACATGAAATGCTTCGCAAAATGTCCGTGAAAGGGGTCAAACATATCCAACATTTTCAAAAACATGATTTGCTTTGACTGGAAAAAAGGTGAACATGCAGTAATTGTGAGCTATTCATAGCAACAGCTCATTCTCTAACACGAATGAATGATATGCTCCGACAGAAGATATAGCCCAAAATCCTACACATAACGAGATGATTATCAACACCATGAAGGGGTAAAGACATTTGTGGGATGGAATAAGCAGATGTGGTGCAACTGAAAAAAATAGATGTCAAGTTCCGGTGCAGGTTGGCATACACTCCTCTAACAAGTGAATTTTCTTGATATATTTTTCGTATTTCTTAATCATTTTAAACAAGGTCCTATTTTGCGATAAACCTTCAGCAATGACACTTACAAAAAGCATGTTGCGCAAATGTGGCGGATTGGAATCAACTAAGAGGAGCAGACGAATTCAAAGTGGATATAAAATAGAATTACAAAGATATATAATTACCTTTTCCTAACAACTGACAAAACCGGGTCCATTCTGCTAATCCATAGTGCATGTACAAAACGCAGGGCGGCGAGCCGCAGAGGTTTCGGTTGTGCGTTCGGCTGCGATCAAACCAGAATTTACTTAGCTTTAGGGCGGTAACATGAAGATATAAAGGTGAAACTAACTGGTTTGCACCCTTACATTCAACAAAAACGATATTCGAAAAAAAGGAACGAAAGAAAAAAGCTGAGACATGCATTTTGGCCGGAAATAATGATCTTAATGCAACTGGGCTTCAAGAGAGAATGGGCCCTTGCTGTTGCTCAATAAAAGGCCAAGATACTTGTCAAAATACTTGTAAAAAGATACTAAAATAAAAAAAATTAACTTCATTTGAGGGTCATTGTTTTCAGATCGGCGCTTGATAAACAAACAAACAAACATTGTTTTCAAATTGGGATAGGCGCTTGATAAAGAAATTTTATAGCAATGAAGGTGCATGCAGCTTTATCCACGGACGCTCAAAGAAGGGGGGGTTGCCATTAAGCAGGGTAATAGCAGGGTATCGGTGGTATGTGTTTCAAAATGAAAGACCAAGATACGTACCTTTACAGCAAGATAATTAAGAACAGCAGGCAAACAGCTTGGTTTTCCAAATGCTTTCTTCGACTATAGAAAAATTTTATTTACAATAATCAGTGAAAAAGGAATTCTGTTATACTGATAAACGAAAAGAGAACCCGTCTCAATCACTGAAACTGAAAGGTAAACAAATGAATACCTTTAAAGACTCTTCGCCAGTTTGAAGTTGGTGATTTATAAAAAGTTCTAGCAAGCCCGGCTGCTTATCAACAGCACATGTCAGGAATTCTAGAATGGCAACTTTGAGTCGAACAGGCTTGGTATTGCTTTCCAAACAGGAAACAATAGCTCTTCTAAGAGAAAATGCATCGGAACCAAAGCATGCGATAATGGAAACAGAGTTTATCTGCAATAAAAACAGCTTCCTTTAAACCTCATAGAACTCCTGCTACAGCAAACAAAGATTCGACAATTCAATGTAAAACGATTAAAAATAATTCAATGTGTGCTTCTCACGCGCTTAGCACAGCGAGATACGTACAAAACATATGCGCTGGAGAACAACCATGGCGAGAGTAGCAAGTTTTGGGTCATCTTCGTGGTAGATGTATTTCGCAATGTTAGATACAAAAGAAGATTCTACAAGGTAGAAAAATAAAATAGAATTATCTAGTCAAGCGGTATTCTATCAAGCTTATTCAAAGTTGTATGAACATGCATTAAAAATCTTCAAATAAAGCTTTTTGATTTTAAAGTTAAGGGAAAAAGCAATAAAATCAGGACTTACAAGGTTCACAAATAGAGCTTTTTATGTCTCTGAGAAGGTTGTTCTTATGCAATGTGAGACCTGAGACCTTTAGCATTTCAGAATGTGTATTGACCACCAACGCATTTCTTTTCTTATAAAAATGACCAATCATAGAGGATCAATGTAAGCTGTAGGTTCTTACCCAAAGGCTCTCTTGAGCGGATCTAATTCTATTGACAACAAACAAGAAACATACAGGAATATTTGAAAGCTACAAAAGTCATGAGTACCGGAAGGCCGAAAAAACTGACTTTCGCTTGAGTTATGTAAGGCCCATGCGTCGCACACTTTGCTTTCCAAAAGGCTCATTTCTGCTTCCTGGAAATTAAAGGTAACATATCATTAAATTTCAATTCGCAACATGGATGCGTGGAAGCAAAAACAATCAAAATTCCTTTTACATAGGCCCGAAAGGAAAGGATCTCAGTAGGAACCGAACTACGCTCGTAACAAACAGGCTATGCTTTTGCACATGGCCTTGTGAATAAATCCACTTTTGATTTATCTTTTTGTGATAAGCTAGCCGATCGTTCCAGTGAGGCCCGACCTACTTTCCCCTCGTGTTAACAAGTTGATGCCATCTAAACTGGGACTGATAGAACAGGAAAGTTGTTAGTGCTATGCTAATCAGCAAATCGGATGAGTCATTTGTCAGATCTTAAAGTTGATTGGTTTCCCGTCATCCTGTGTTAAAGGTGAGTCCGTACCGGAAATGGATCAATCTAAAGGTGGATTTTCTTTTCACGGTATGGACGGAAAATGGGAAACGGTATACGGTACAAGCATGCGCAGAAGGTATTTTGACGTTCAAGAACGGTACTTTTTTCCTTGGAATTCGTACCGTTTGGCCTCTCAACCAATCATGTTCAAGGCATTGCGTCGTAACTTCAGCAACAAGCTGTGCTTCGAACTGAGTCACAGTCATGCTGAAATACTTGAAATAGTTCCCTGGGTGGAACTTTCCTTTTTGCCTTTTTTCTTGAAACTTGTTTCACCCATACGCTTTTCTCGTATTTCTTTCTCTTCTAACTTATGAATCTTCTTGCAAAAGAAAAAGCATCATAAAATTGTTTAGCATAAACATTCCCTCTTTCCCTTTTCTCGAGCATGTTCCATTGCACGAAATGGAAATGGGATGGAAGCCAAGTGGAAATTGATGGGCGGAAACTTCCCAAGTCGTTTACCTTTTACCGTTTTCCGCTTTCCGTTCATGCCGAGAATTTGAAATCCATCTTAAAATCTGGTCCTTTTTAGATTTGATCCACTTCCTCTCGCGTAAAAAATAGCGAAGTAACCAAATAGACTAGATAAAAAAAATCAGGCACAGAAAGCAGTAATCAGTTAGGATGATTTGGTAACTGACAGAGCATGAGCCTTAGCTTAGTGTTATATAAACATTGCATAGTGTCAGCTAGCTTTCAAAATACAAACAAAAATACCGGCCTACACAATATTTCAAAAATTCAACAACCAAACGACCAATTTAGGTACACAAGTAGCAGGGCATGGTTCAAATATACAATTACCTTATTCTTGATAAGCAGCCTGTCAAGGACAGCCAAACCTAGCTTCACAATTTGAACTGAAGAGACACTGGCGCCATTACCACTGCAAAAAAAGAGAAAAACGTCGTTGTGACTTGAAAACCCCATAAAACTCTGTGGTGAATGGCTGGGAGTCTTCTCAAATGAATAACCTTCTGTACCTTGAATTAAAATATCCGAAATTGTCTATTTTTTACGGCCATGAATATGTGCTCCTGATGTGTGGACCCCAAAAGATATATTTCACAGATAAACGTAAAGATAATAGCAGACAAGACACAGGATCTTTGCCGTACAGAAACATGTGCTGTCTTCCTACTCTGCTATGCAATTATTTTGTTTAAGTAGAAAAATCAGGGCGAAAGGGACGAGGGGATATGTCATTAGCGAAAAAACAAAGTGGATAAAGGAACTTAGGTCCAAATTCGCTTTTAGTTACAAAGTTACATTTACATTTTTAGATTTACATTTTCAATCATTTACGCATAGAAGACCATTCAGCAACGCTGGTTTACAAGGGACCATGCATCTAAATAAAAGAAAAACCAACATAAAGTAAATAAAATGAAAAAACAAAATAAAAAAATAATATTAAATAAAAAGTTTAATCTAAACATGATAGAATATGCTACTCGACCCCTTTTAACCTACCCTAACCTCGCAACTTTGATACTCTTTTAGAGAATTTTAATTTCCCCTAATGTGTCAAAATTTACTGTAGCAGGTTTCAAGGTAGCAGGCAATGTTGCTGATCTAATATATATATATATATATATATATAATAAAATAGAATATATACTAGAAATGAGACATGTTCTCTGTTACTCCGAGTTTCGTGCTTACGCACTCATCAGACAGACTATAATGAAGAATATTCCTGTTACCGCGGTATAAATATACAAAAGGTGTGATAAAGTTAGACAAAAGAAATTTTATTTAATACAGGTTAATTAGTTAACCTGATTACCTAACTAATTAACCTGTATTAAATAAAATTTGTCTAACTTTATCACACCTTTAGTATATTTATACCGCGGTAACAGGAATATTCTTCATTATAGTCTGTCTGATGAGTGCGTAAGCACGAAACTCGGAGTAACAGAGAACATGTCTCATTTCTAGTATATATTCTATTTTATTATATCTATTGCTCTGTGCTTTTGCACATCGAGCACTGTCACGTCAGAATAGACAACGCAATCTGGAATATATATATATATATATATATATATATATATATATATATAGTGGCTCCAAACTTTAAAACCAAACTTGGTCAAGGAGTGAAAAAATGACAGAACCCAATCACAACATTACACAATAGGCTAAGGATAATTACATCCAGACTTCCATCAAAAATAAGTAGATTTATCATGAAAACGGACCTTCCACACTCAAATGACTTTTGATTAAGGAAATCAACGCCGACACTCAAAACAGTTAAAAGTGTGTCTCCAGCTTCTCCATTGAGAATTCCATCACAGAGAAGTGAATGGAAAGCTGACATGAGCCTGAAAAATACATAAAGTAAATGTAGGACATTGTTCCATACTCGCTATCCAAAATAAAGTCTTTATCAAAGCAAAGTCAATAGAAAAAATTCTGGTCTGGAAGCCTTTTAGTCTGGAAGTGTTAACAGAAAAATATTATTATCCAAACAGCATTTGAGCTAAATGACTGCAACATTTATAAAATGCTTTAAAAACATGAAACAAAGTTGAGATGGATTTAGAAAAAAACAAGTTACAATGTGGAAAAAGAAGAATAAAAAGGCAATGAAATCATCACGACAGGATACAGGTAAAAGGTCTTACTATCAACTAATAAATTTTCATATAAAAAATAAAAAGCTGGAAAGCACACGTACTTAACAGACTGTGGTGACAGTGAATGGGCAACGCTTTGTGGAGCTAGCAGTTTGTAAATCAATTCCAATGCGAGCTCAACTAAAAATAAATATTTCATAAGAATATGATGCAACCATAGATACATAATAAACGCGTGCTACTTTGTGGCAGATAGTCGAGAAACAAATCCATCCTACAATCCAGATGGTAATACTACCAAACATCCAATAAGAAACAAATTTTCAATAAATTTCAAGAGTTTGAAGAGCTCTGTGTTTTAAAAACACATTTACAAAATGAGTTTGAAGAGCTTGGCACAAAATGTGGTTCTTTAGAGATGCTTTGTATTTTCTAAAAACAAAAGTCATGTTCTTGAAAGCCCCTTATACTTAAATCTTCCTGCACAAAAAGCACAACACCAACATGTTTAAAATTGCCATAACAAAAATGACCACGACCAGAAGGGCAAGTGCATGCAGCAGAGTAGACATCATCATACATATTAGAAACGTTCAATTTCACTTCGTCTCTGGCAACTTGGATTTTCTTTATAAATCCCTTATAGAAAATTTAAGTGGCCTCAGTTTCTTATGCGCATTGCTTTTCACGAGAAAGTGCTTGAAATCAGTCTTATAGTTGGTGAAATTAAATGCAAGTGTTCCATGCAAGTCATCTGTCCACGGGAGATGTTGACACTCTTCGGGGATTGCGGTGTAAGTGTATTCATTTTCGAAGAAATGGAGAGAAGCTTCATCAAAGGAATCATTAGATTCATTTTTGCCCCGCTGTTCACCGAGTCAGCCATCATGCAGGTTGTCTTTTCCTTGCCGCTTTAAAATAGTTACGAGTTCCTTTTCACAGAAAAATTTCCAAAGTCTTCCAAACAGTCTATAGCCTGCATTCACACAAATTCTACAGCCTATAAATTCTACAAGTGTCTTCGTCGATCTGCTTATGCAAAACTCATACAACTCTTTCTTGCTATTCTTTTTGAGAGCACTGACGTGGAGCAGAAGTAGCAATCTGTTCGAAAGATTTTTGAATTACCTTCATCTGCTACCTAAAATTTTGAGAGTTTTTGACTTTTCCCCTTTCTTGACGAAACATATGTTCATGGCTTCAACGTTCAAAGAATTCAACGTTCGAACCCTCACATAATTATACATAATTACATAATTATATGTACATAATTATATATAGTATAATAGCTTGCATGACCAGAGAAGTTCACCACGATCCCCCCCCCCCCCCCCCGTGCACAAAACCACCTTGTGGCCTTGTTGAAGAGAAATCCCATACAAAAACGTGCACCACCATATTCATGTTTTCCTTGACAGCAACTCCATTGCTTGATGATTGAATTCGTTACGTATTTTGCATGGTTCGAGTTCAGTGATGTATTTCTTACGTAATTGTCTCTACGGCTTTTATTCTCTACTGCATAAATAATTGAATAAAGAATGCAAGACCCATTGTGTACTTGTAATTAGAAACACAATATGAAATTATGAATGCTTATAGCCTCGTTTTCGTTATGAAATAAGGCGCTTCTAAATTTCTTACTTTCTCTCTATTTGTTTCTAACAAAAACCACAGCTTCATATTACGCCATCGTAAGTTACTCTTCCAGGTGTTTTGATGTGTTCAGGGGTCTTTTTAACTTAACACCTTACCTTTTCACGACCCCCTCGTCAAAATCCTAGCTCATTTCAAGAGCCCTGCAGTTTTGACGTTATAACCCCCCAACCCATTAAACTGGTAAAAAAACAGTTAAACACTCACCAACTTCGTCTTTTTCCGTTAAAATGGTAAACCGCCAAGATAAAATACCCGAAAAAATCTCCTTTATGATGAATACAACGTTGCCCAGAACCACTTGTAATGTCTTGATGCAACTAAAAGCCTCTTTTGCGTCAAGAACAGTCTTTATTATCTTCAAATACGATTTGGTAACAGGATAAGTTCCAAGTTGGCACTCAACAGTTGCCAGCAGATGACCAAACGAGCCAGCAGTCAACTTTATGTCACTAAAACTGAACCAGGTGAATAAAACAGAGAAATGTCAGGATTCAAGAGTATTTTCCTATCTTTTTTGTCACTAGATCTAATCTTCTCTGCAATAAGTTCACGATGCAGTTGAAAGTTAGTCATACATAGCATTAGCTTTGATTATATTATTGGATATACAATTTGATACATGCAAACATATCCAACTTGCATAAAAACTATCGCAATCATTATAGTACAGTGAATTAGAAAATATACCTTTTTGCTATCAAATTTGATGGTCCAATATTGCATTCTGGCAAAAATCCGATTTCAGAGAGCTGTCCTAAAACCTTGTAGGAGATTGTGTGTCTTACAAAACAGTTTAATGATGAAAAAAGACTCTTTTAATGATGAAAGAACTCTGGGAATGAGTCGCAGTAGCATCGGCCGAAGTGGAGTCTTTGATTATCAACCGAAAAAAGCATCGCTAAACATCTGCTATATGCTACCACTAACAACACACAATCGCCCATTAGAAGCTTGTGACCTTAAGTAGATAATTCTTTATTTCAATCTTAACATACAAATTTACTTTAGGCTTCTGTTAAGTTTACGTCATGGTGTCGGAAAAAACTAAAACAACCAAAATATAGAAGAATAAATATCATAAAAGCATTTGAATTTTGGTCAGGCAATTGAGATAACCAGCAAGACGGGTAGAAGAGAAAACATTGCTGCTTCTTTACCTGCATTGGCAGTTCCATTGCGACCACTGCCAGAGTCTCTAAGCAAGCTTCCAAAAGTTCAAGCGGTGGCGATGACATTGGGGAAAATCTAAAATATAACAGTCGATGTTGGAGAAAAAATTTAAAAGCCAAATCAGCAGTAAAAGTTTTAGCAAAAATATTTTACTGCTCAAAATATTTTAGATTTATAGATATTTCTGGCTAACATAAGCGCTCAAGGGTAATTTGGTGTTGTATAAGATAAAGTGTTTCAAAATGAATCCCAATTCTCTTACTGCAATATTATGTAAAAAAAATCTGAATTGAAACCTTAAAATATACGAAAATTGTCATTATATGCGAAATATTGAGCGTTAAAGTTAACGTTTTCAAATTTAACACAATTTGTACCTGTTAATAACAAGAAAAGTTTCAGAAATAAAGTCTTTAAGATCTTCTGCCTTTTCCCAAATAACTTTGATGGTATTTCTCAGCAACTTGAAAATAGAAGTCAGCCTTTCTGTCACATTTTCAGCACAGCCAGCCAACTTTTCTGCAAGCAAAATACAGCTATATTTTTCACTTTAAAAGTACTTATATAATACTTCAAGAAATAATAAATATATTATAGTATTTCTTAAGGCTTTTTACCTCGCCGTTCATAGAATAAATTGAACTAGAGGGCAAACTAACATTTGAAATACCAACTTTACCCAAGGTTTAAAATGATTTTCTCCACTCATTTACATGTTTTGTGATTGATACGATTACTATAAAATATTGTTCAACTAAACGGTTAAGCATTGATAGAGTTATTTCAAATGCATCTATTTGGAAAACAGGAATTTATGAAGGTAGGCACAAGGCACGTTACCAAAAACAATTCTTCTTTATCGAAAAATTTCTTCTTAGTATGATTCGCGCTTAGTTATTAGACTACGGGGAGAGTTATCCACATTTTTGTGAGTGATTAGCAGCTTTTGCCTCTCACTTGACAACTACAATTAACAACTACAGTTGACAACTACAGTTGACAACTACTGTTGACAACTACAGTTGATAACTACAGTTGACAACTACAGTTAACAACTACAGTTGATATCTACAGCTAACAACTACTGTTGACAACTACAGTTGATAACTACAGTTGACAACTACAGTTAACAACTACAGTTGATAACTACAGTTGACATCTACAGCTAACAACTACAGTTAACAACTACAGTTAACAACTACAGTTAACAACTACAGTTGACAACTACAGTTGATAACTACAGTTGATAACTACAGTTGACAACTACAGTTGACATCTACAGCTAACAACTACAGTTGACAACTACTGTTGACAACTACAGTTTCAATGCATTAGTTATAGCTTATTTAAAAGGCTGTTTTCTATTTGCCCTTGTTACAATTTATTTAAAATTCAAATAGAAGACTTCCATTCAGGCTCACCGTAACTGCGCTAGGCATGTTGTAACTCTTAGCAGGCCTGATTTGAAGTTCAACAAAATACTGAAACAACGCACTACATGATTACACCTCAACTTCTATTTGATTGTGGCATTAAATAACCCATCTTTCCCTGACATGGACAGTCTACATCTAGTGAGAAAAAGATTCTTCGCAGAGAATAATTTAAGGTGTGCCATACCAAAGTAAAAGCTGTGTTCGATATTTGCTTTCAACTCTAATAATAGAAAATGCCAGCAAGAGTAACGAACATTCCATCGTATCAGATGCTGTCCTGCAATAATAAAATAGACAAATAACAATTTGCAGGGTACTTGCAAGAAAATATAATATTATCATATCATAATGACAATAATTGGGATAAAGCAAATGATAAAATTTCCTCTCACCGTTAGAAAGTTCAGAAACTATTCCAAGCGAACCTTTCGGAATACTTATAGAATCATCCCCTACAAGAAAAGTCAAAGTAGCTAAAAAATATCATTGTATATCATCTGACCTTCAAATATTATCCCTACATGAAGTAAACTGTAAATTTGTGGTGAGTCGTTTAAAAAAATGCAAAGTACATCTAGATGATTAATAACTTTACTTGAAAACAGAAATATGAACAGCAGAACTTTCAAGTTAAATGAAAAAAAAGAAATCCAATGCATGGTTGGAAAAGCAACCTTGCCTGTGACAGCTAGCAAGTCCATGTAGTAAAATTGGCAAAAATAAATACACCAATTGGGTACAAAAAACGATTGTTCTATCTTGTTTGGAATACTTTTCAAAATGTTAAATAGCCGCATTTCTGGTTTCAAATAAGGCTGATATTATTAAAAACAGATAATCAATTACAGAGTCAAATGCCTCACAAAATGGAAGAAAATACACTTATGGTTTCACTAAAGGTAATCTCGTCGTTTTTCAGACTGCTGGACATTAATTTCCTTCGAACTTCTTATGCCCATGATAATGTGATTTGAGGGCTTATTACCCTGTAGACGTTATAGGTGTTCATGCATGTTATAGGTGAGTGTTGGAAAATATAAATAATGTGCCTTGCCTGTTGTTTTTAAGGTCGTGGTTTCCAATTACGAGGCCAGAAAAGAACCACAAAACAAGAGAGTGTTGGTAACGACCGTTTTGTTTAAAAAGAATCATGAAAATTCGTCAATAAAACTGAGAAAAGACATTTACCACATCTGATGATACCTCTATCGTTTAGTCCAATGAGAATGTTGGGATCTTCAGAAGTAGCAATTTCATCTTGACAGTTATCATCATACAGTTCGGTGATCCAGTCCATGTTGCTGAGATATTTATAGACCTACGATTGATGATGTTTAAAGTAAAATGGATTGTTACATGTTACTTCAATGGATTGTTAGAGAATGAAAAATGCAAATAAAACTTACAGACATTGAAGCGTATGGCTCTACAATGAAAATACCTTGAACCAATGGTTTGAAACATGCCCCTGTTTTGAATAGATGCTTTGGAGGAATTCCTTACCAATGTGAGGATTTGTTGAAAGAACGAGGAAGGGAGTGAAGAGAAAAACTCACCCGGAGACCAGAATCATCGTCGTGGATGCAATTTGCCACAGTGTCCAAAAATGGACAGAGGATGTAAGGAAACCTGCAAGAATTCATCTGAATTTTGAACTGGTTGAGAGTGATAGACGAAAAATGAAGGCCAAAGAAAAACGATTAAATCGTGAATGCTTTGTACATCAAAATTAGCTAAAACTTTAGTTAATATTTGCTCAGCATTTATATTATCTTTTTAAGTTCTCGTAATTGCCCTTGAGCAACGTTTGGTTCAAATGTTGAATAACGCAATTTAATAAAACATCCGATGATGTGCTTGTTCTGCATAATTTGAGGTGAGATCTCGGTGGGATTATGTTGAAGCATGGAAAAATTAATGGGGACCATAGTTATTCGTTATTTGACATAGAAAATGCCAAAAGTTAACTCTTGCTATAATGGTAAGCTCAACAATTAAACTTTTTGTTTCTAAAGCATAGCGCAAAATTCAGATGTCTATCGGTGACACTTGCAATTTTGTCTTCGGAAACCATTGATTATTGTTCACTGCAAGATATTAAGTATGACGCTCCTCTCGCATACTACTTGCATTTTCGACGTTTTTCAACGGCAAAACATTTTTTCTATAGATCCTTACCCTGTTTACGTCTTACATCAGTTGGCGCGCAAACATCGGCAATATGTTCGATAATTTTCGGTAAGAGCAACTTGGGTTCTGGCAAGAGCTTTGAGATAATGATTTGCTGTTCGGTTCATTCTGCCGTACTTTCTTTTATTTGCTTGATAATTTGAGCAAAGCGGAGAATAACAACATAACTTCGCCCGTAAGCTACAAAGAACTTAAACAAATGTTCGCAGGTTTAACTACAAGTGCAAGAATGCATTCCGCATTCATTTAACTATGAGAAAATAAAGGGTTTGAATAAATTTTGAAAGAAGAAATAACCTGGCAATGAAAGAAAATGTTGGGAGCGTTTTTGGGTTATTAAAAAAATGGAGCAAGATGTCTATAATAATTCAGTTCCAGAATTTGATAAAGCAAACAGACAAAGCAGCTCTTGCCAGATTGTTTGCTTAAACAAGACACTTCCAGGTAGAAGGTAAGTACTGCCTTGCTTTGACAATAGTCCTTAAGTTTGGCTTCAATAGGTGCTTAAAAAAACTTCAAGCAGAAATTTCCCGATAAGAGATTCACTATTATTTATATGTGTGTGTGTGGGGAGGGGGGGCGGTGGTTGTGATTTTGTGCTTGCTCCTTTCTCTTCGATGTTAAATTTTTGTATACACCAATGTGCTGGTTAGACTGTATACAAAGAGTGGCTGCTTCAAACAATAACCATTTATATAATTCACCTACGCATTTGTACAAAGTTATTAACTTCTGACCTCATCCTGATAAATAATTCCAATGAAACCTAAAAGATCTAAAAAACAATTCGCTGAGTAAAATAATGCTGCTATGAATCATCCAGAAATAATCAAAATAACTTACTGATGCTCGCCTAACTCCAACAGAATTTCAACACCGCTTTTCTCCGTCTTTAACAAAGAAAAAATATCAATAAAGGAGGCTACTCGACATTTCATAAGCGGTAACATCAATATTCTCCCTTTATAAAACTTGCTATAAACAGAACTTGATGTTGCGCTAGAAACAATTTGTCAAAAAACATTATTGACATAAATATCTTTACAAGTTGAAATGCAACAACGAGTCTTTGTGAACAAATAAACATATGAGCCGAAGTTGAAATTGGTGAACAGTTACTGGTCTATGTCATCACAGGTTTCCGATAAGCAAAGTGATAGGCTTGCTGGGGTGGCTTGCTACAGCAAGGGTGCAAAAGATTAGATGTAGCGTTTTGTTTTGACAAGGCGAGCAAGTACAACATCCAACCGAATAGCTGTTCATTTCAATTGGACTCCAAATGCAACCGAAAAAATTGGAGTTTGCACAGATGCATATCGTCCTTGTTTATTAAAAAACGGTGAGGAACACGAAAACTTGAATTTTAGTTCATTAGTTTAATCGCTTTCAATCACAAACACGCACTCACCTGCTTTTGGTATTTTCTTGGCAATCCCGATATAATAGCTACTTCGCGGAACAGTCGTTGTATAATCTGTCAAGAAGTACTTTTTTATTATTTGCAATCATGGAAGATTTGCAAAAAACGACCTTTTAAAACTGTGCAAAGCTTCAAAGTAAAAGTTTAATATGTGAGGCTATCATGATGATAAGGCACAAAGAGAAGTCGCTCAATAAGATAAAAACGAATCAATCACATTCCTACCTCTAAATTATTGAAAGAATCCACATGAAAGACAATGAAAGTCAGGTCCATAAGCCAGCATACTACGTATTTCATCCAATTCGACATTACCTGAAATACCACAAATCATACTCAAATCTCTTTCCGGTGGGTTATTTATCATAATTAACAAACTGGAGAAAACCATAGTCTGCAAAACATATCAGAACAAAAACATTTCAACAAGAACTTTTACAAATGCGGTTAATTTCCAATTATTAATTCAAACTTAAAAGGAAAGTAAAAGTTTGTTTCGAATCATAGAAAATCGAGCAATGCAAAGAGAGCTTAAACAGAATAAAAAAAATGCGATAGATATATCAGAGATATGGATTTGACTGTAGCAAAAAAGATGTCAGCTTCTATTGAGATCAGATTCTTTTAAGACTCGGGCAAGTTCTTTATATTGATTCAATTTGACCCGCCGCTGGTAGCTGCCTTAGTAACCTGTTAATGAAGTAAATAGGAGGTCAACTAGACCCCCAGATCGGTATGTTCCTTGTGACGATCTGTTGGCGTTTCAAATGTAAGTTTCCGGTGTGCTAGTAGTGTAAGCCTGCACCCATCACAAGGATAGGGGATAGGGAATGTTTCAGGGATCAAAGACGCGCAAGACGTTAAGGATAACGTTGATGATGCAGCCATTCAATTGAAGCTAGTCCAAAGGCTAAAGAACGACACCCAAAGCACAAGTGGAAGTCTACATGCCTTGGTGAGAGTATTTAGTTTTTTTCTTGTTGAATCCAGAACAAAGAGGAAGAACTTTGAAAAATAACCAGTTTTGGACTGCGTTGTCTTCAATACATTTTTGACTTTTGCAATTTCAGAAAAATCGTGAGTTACATCCATGTTGTCACTGTGTTTCTAGGCCGTGAGACATATCCATTACATCACCTCTGACTACCCAGGGCCTCGGACGAAAGAGGGGCCGGGATGGGAAATGTCCCAACTTTTTTGCAATACAATAGAGCTTTAATTCAAAATCTTATGTTGTGGCTGCTAAATTTTTCCTTGGCCACCCACCTTTCCAACCTGTGTCGGAGCCCATGCTTTCCATCTGTTGCACACTTTTGTGGCTTGCAAATGTACGTTTTTAAAGGACACCTTGCTAGCCCTTTCACACAATCTTAAAATTTTGATAAATAAAGTACCTTTCAATGAAACAATTTAAGCTAAACAATTCTAAATAAGGAGAGAACAACCATGTTACAAATATTTCTTTTTAAGACACCACTAGCTCTGAATAACGCCTTTTATCATACCTCGCTTAGAGACGAAGACGCCCATTGTAATAACGTTGAAAGATAGCCAAACACGTCAAAGGCAACAGCAGTTTTTCCAAAATCTTCAAACGCCTTGAACAAATGTTATAATAATTTTTTCAGGGAAACGAAATAAAATATCAATTTAACTTCATTGAGAATCTAATTACCTATTGAATACATTTTATTTTCTATTCAAAGGCTATATACCCGCTTTACGTACAGAGAAAAACAGAATTTTAATACAAAATATAAAAACAAAAGAGGTGTCAAAACTAAGTCAAAACAAGCAAGTGTAAACCTAAAAAGATAGCTAAATGCTGACCTGTTCCTCTCCCTGTCTCGCGTGATATCGTGCCAGGGTCCAGGCTAATAAAACAGCGGACAGGTGCGCACTATCATCCCAATTGCAAAAGATTTCATCAAGTTTCTAAAACCGCATTAATAAATTGATCAGAAAATTAATTAATTGAAAGAGCAGTCATTCAAGTAAGTCACTCATTCATTTCAGTCACTCATTTAGAAGTTGAAGATATAATATCAAGTTTTGACTCTTCCAAATCTGTAGGTCCCCAAAGTGTTCCAATGAATTTAATAAAAATTCTTAAACAACACATCTCCCATCCATCTACTTACTAATCAACCTTTTCTAAACGGAATTTTCCCAAGGAAATTAAAGTTAGCTAAAGTAGTCCCTCTTTTTAAAAAGGGGGACTCTGAAGCTAGATCAAACTATAGGCCGATCTCCTTGTTGCCAATTTTTAGTAAATTGAATGAAAAAGTAATGCACAAAAGGCTCTACTTTTTTGTTACTCATTATAAAATCACATGTTCCTTTTCAGTTTGGCTTTCAAGAAAATCATTCGATTGATCATGCATTAATTAGTATGACTGAAGCTATCAATAGTAGCCTTGGTAACAAAAAATATGGGTGTGGTATATTTTTTGACTTACAAAAGGCCTTATATACTGTAAATCGTAACATTTTGCTTTTCAAACTTGAGCATTATGAAATTAGAGGGAATGCATTTGGGTGGTTCAAATCGTATCTTACAGACAGAGCACAGTTTGTTTTCAATTAATGGTAGAAATTCAGAGCCACTGAAGATTGCATATGGTGTTCCCCAGAGGTCAGTGCTAGGACCCTTGCTCTTTCTTTTATACATCAACGATTTACCAAGAGTTTCAAAACATTTAAAATTCTTCCTCTTGGCTGATGACACAAAAATCTACTTTGAATCAGAAACACTTGAAAAACTCACTAAGAAGGTTAACAAAGAACTAAGATATGTCAAACGTTGGCTTGATGCTAATAAACTCTGTTTGAATATGAGTAAATCTGACTTTATAATTTTTCATTGTTCTTCAGCCTCATTACCACTAGACATTATAACCAAAATCGGTAAAAACCACATTTCCAAGGTAAATACATCAAATTCTTAGGACTTCTCTTGGAAGAACACCTTCATTGGAAATAGCATCTTGCTGAACTCTCAAAAAAACTGGCAAGAACCTGTGGCATTCTTTTCAGGATTAGGAACCTCCTTCAAACAGTTACATAAATATAAATTTATAATGCTTTGTTTATGTCTTTCTTACAATATGGTATTATTGTTTGGGTACAAGCGTTTGATTCACATATTGAGCCACAATTCAAATTACAAAAAAGAGCTGTTAGAGCTATATCACATCAAGAATTCCTTGCTCATTCTATTTCTATTTTTAAAAAACTTGAAATTACTTAGAATCTCAGATGCTTTTAAACTGAAACTATTATCTTTTATTTATGAATCAACCAATAAGCTAACTCTAATGTATTTCCATAACTTCTTTTTTCCTTATACATCTATTCATTGTCACGCCACAAGGCAATCAACACGTGGTATCTCTTCCTGACTATGAGAAACACTTCACAGTACGGCTTGAAATCAACTAGATATATGGGGGTAAATTTATGGAACAATCAACCTGTAGAAATGAGAACTACCTCTTCTAAATTCATATTCAAAAATATTTGAAAAAATAACGTCTAGAAAATATTTGAAAGTCAGTGAGCTTTGCAAAATTTCTTGTTTAGTCCTTAAAGTTATTTAATTTAATTCAACGAGACACTTTTATACATGAGCATATAGATCGCTGAAGGCTCCTCCTTAAGAATTCTGCTTCGATTTGTTTTTCAAATGATGTTATTGCTGTTGTTGCGTTCTTTCGTTGATTTGTTTATAATTTACATAACCAACTAGCTTTTTAGAAATATAGTAGAATTTGAATTAAATCAAAATCAAGCAATCAAAATCAAGATCAGTAAGAATGAAACAACAAAATAAAGAGCAAAGCAATAAAAAATCATTTTCGAGCAACATCCTACTAACATCCTACTAACATCCAACTAACAGCCAACTAACCTTGACAGTATCCATACTTGCAAAGATTTTGTGATCGCATCTGTTCAATCAAGGCAAACATGGTCAAATCAAAAAGTATTCAGTGGCTGTATTCAAGTACTATATAATCTCGGCCATCGTAAATGTATAATGCAGACTACAGAGCAAATATTACGACAAAAAACCAAAGCATCAAAATATCAAATATTCCCAAATTACGCGTATCATAAAAATAAGACATAATGACAGAAGAATGACAGAAGTACCTTTCCTGTTTCCAAACGTAGCCTAGGGATTCCAAATCGATTCCTTCGAGCAATATCAAACAGCTAACGAACCTGCAAGAATACTTAGGTATCAAGTCTCTCGTTTAGCGAATGGTATTTCAATCCATCGTTAACAATGCAACGGAAAGCCTTGCAATAATCTTTTACTGGATTTCATGTCAAAAGGGCATCGATTTTTACCATGGCTTCTTTCAAGAACAAGTATATACAAACAAAAATAGTACAAACGTAAAAGAAATTACTGAAAAATCTATAAGAGACATTGACAACGACACGAACTCATCCTGCTTGATGCTTGATACGTTAATCTGATCCTATCTTATGTTATTTGACAGAACTCGACCCAACGTGCTTCCAACACGGAAATCAGAAATGCTCGAATAGCTTTTGATGCCTCTTTAAGAGGATCCCTGCACTTCAGACAACTTCAATCTAAAACAAATAAGGACTAAAAACCTTTTTTCTTAACTTTTCTATTTCATCCCAGGGCTTTTACTAAAATGTTTCGCCTTTCCTAATTTGGCTGTCCGAAAAAGGAAAGGTTACGTAACTTTCTAGAAGATTCATTAATCCTGTTCAGGGGGCCTTCAGTCTCAAAATCAACGGACTAATACCTCTATTTCTACTCCCAGTTATCCCCGATATTTAACTACCATTACAATGGCTATTTAACTACAATGGCACCAAACTTGAACAAACTGCAGCATCAGATGATCGAAATAGAGACCATCCCAATCGCTTTTTATGATTGTATCTTTTTACTTCCACATTAAATTCCAAGAGTTTGCATATCGATTGCGAGTTCACTTGTAAAGTAACAAAATATTTGCTAACTAACTTAAATGCAAATGTTATACTTTACCCTATGGATTGCAATAAGCAATTGGAAGAAGATCCAAGGTGCCTTTTGTCTGCTTGTTTTATCCCAAAGTTGGTTGACTAAAGAAAGGTAGAAAATACTTCAAAATTTTGTATCATTAAAGGCCTAACTAAATAAGAACTTCGACAAAACCAAACTCGTTTCCAGGCCTGCTTCATTAAACAAGAATAACGAGTAAACCTCTAGAATATGACAAAAAGTATAAAAAAGGCAGATTTTGCTGTTGGATGCTATCCTTACATAAAGCAGCATTTCTGTTCTTCAGTGCAATTTTCAAAAAATATTCTAGCTTTCTTTTGAATACTTTTATCGAAGAAATCTCTCATAACCGTGAAGGGAAGCTTATGACTCTACCAGATTTGCAGAAATTCGATTAGGACACTGTAATTGCAGATCGCAAAAACCAAACCAAAAAAATTTATTCAGAGCAATGAAACAAATAATAGAGCTCGTTTGAATGGAGATGAATATTGTTACATTGTTTAAAAGGTTAATTGACACCTATTGCTGGCTGACTTTCTCACACAACTCTCTTTCAAAAACCTTTTTTAATTGTCCAACCCTCTGTCAACCCTAAACCACCAAATAACACATTTATTAAAGATTGCCATGTATCCAAACTGAAGCCGTTGTCAAAATATATCAAAAAGCAAGGATCCTGTTGTCATGAGCTGGTTCACTAGTCAAATCTTGATTTTTGGATCTTTCGTATTTAAGTTTGAAGAAGAGAGGATAAAAATTGAAGTTTTGCAAAAATACGCGTGAAAACGACTTGCTGACCCCATTTCAATATTTTGAACTTCCTAGCATTGTTTAATTTACATACGATATTTTTTGCAAATATTTTGTTTCCAGAAGTTTGGTTGCAGAATTTGAAAAGTGAGTTATGTTCATTTTAAACTATATTTTTTTTCCAGACAGGATAAAATATTGTTTTATTTGTTTTATATATTACAACTGCAATACCTCTGCAGCCCCATTAAGCGATGAACATTAAGACTTTGAGAAAAAACTTGTGAGTTATTCAATATCTTTTGAAACAATTGGGATTTTTTCAGATGGCTTTTTATTTTCCACACGTCGCCATATTCAACTCCGGAAATCCACCCAGGGTCGCCTGTGAGGGCATAAATCCTTGGTCAAACGATCCAAAATTTCACCCAATATTTTTTCTTTTTGTTTGAATGTGACCAAACGTTGGTAGTCAAACGATCCAACATTTCACCCAATATTTTCACCCACAGATCGAAAAAATGACTGGGTAGAGGGTCGCGCTGAAGGCTGCACAGTTTCGCAACATTTCGATTCGAAAAAACGAAAGGCAATCGCTGCCTTCTCTATTTATTTTCTCTTCAGATATCTTCACTGTCATCGTGGTTAATAAATTCCCAAAACAAAACACGATCACCTAGAACAGCAACACCTTTATTTTATATTTATTAAAGAATTAATTTGTTGTAGAAGTAGTTTATTTATATTATAGCTGATAGGGAATTCGTGTATAAAGATTTTGAAATGAAATGAAATGAAATGAAAATGAAATTTCAGGATGAGCGTCGCAGCCCCCACCAAGGCCATGACCTAAATTCGTCCCCCTTCGCCTTCGCTAAATTCGTCCCCACATGCTCCTCTGTGCTGCAGCATCTTCACTGACGCTCTATGCCTCTTCCTTCGCACAGAATTCGTTATACTTCGTTATATTGTCCATAATGAAAGTGTAACTGATTATGACGCAATTGCTGAAACGAAGGGAACCAGCCCGAGAAAACAACAACAGTGCGATGATTGAATTTCGGCGCTCTTCAACCAACTGCGGGTGGGCAGAGCCAACAACACCTCAAAACAATAGAATTGTTGGATTTTTGACCTCAGTCAAATTTCATCCAACATCAAAAATAACGATGTGACATTTTACCTAACATGATGTTTGGCGAAATGTTGGGTAAAATGTTGGATCGTTTGATCAAGGATAAAGCGAATTGGAAAAAAATTCTAGGGGGGCTGCCCGACGAAAGTTCCATTGACTACCAAAATTTTTCCAAGACTAAGGGAAGACTATTATCCGATTGGAGTTGATTATAAAAAAATTCAAACGTTGGGGATACAGCCCCCTTCCCAGCCCGATGGTTTGTATCCCCTCTAAAGATCACCTTTTGCAAGATTTAAAGTATTAGATGAACAGAATTATATGTAGTTATTTTAAAAAATAATTACCTGTTCTATACTGTTAATTGAATGATTACAAATAAACAAATTATGACACCCATAGTCTTTGTAGCGGCGCTGGTGCACTTGATTTTGGCGCGTGCACCAGTATGGCGACGAGCCTACATTTCTTTCACGTAGTGTTCCACTTCTTAATTTTGGTTGCAAGGGAAGCAAATTGAATAAATCTAAGAACAATTCAAGACATCGTTGAATGGACACACCAAGGTTTCCTTTAAAAGTAGATCTTTTATCAACTTTTGTTCAAACAAGATAACACGTATTTGCTATTAATGCACCAACTCATGGCGACAGGATTTATACCTGGAAAAAAATTGCGATATCAACTAGAGCTTCACCAGAGGGCTTTGCATCTTTATGGTACACGAGAACTACTTGTAGCATTTCATACTGAAAAGAAAAACACGAAAACTTTCAGAAAACAACACCTGGAAGACGCATTCAATGGTTTGAAATTTTTTAAAAAATCTAAGTAGAATTAAAACTTGAATCGACTTTGGTACAGTTTAGGCGAAAAATATGACAAAGACTATCAAACCTGCTCAAGAAGTCCTTGATAGGCAAAAATCTCTTCTAGCTGTGCATTTTCCTGGAAGACAAAATTAACTTGTGCTGAAAGATAGAAAAGAAAAAGAAAGAGCACACGACATTTGCAAACAAATAGTTCGCTGAAACCATCCAGTGACAATTTATAAGCAAGGATTGAAAAGCAAAAAAACCAATAACGCCTTGCAATGAAAATAGATACTTCTCTGGGATTTCATGTACACACAAATGAAACTGCTAAATTAAAAAAGTGCAATGATATATTGAATAAAGAACCTTTATTCCTGCATGAATCATTCCAGTTTTACATCGGTCTTTCAACTGCTCTAAAATCTGTACAGATGGAAAAAAAGGTAAAAAAGTTCAACAGATCCAACTGACAGTGTAAAGTAAAGTAAAAGCCAATTTGTGTTTTATCTCAATCAAATACGGAAAGAGATAGCACATAAAATTGATAAGAAGAAAATTCGCCTTTCCGTCAATAACATCTGATAACAACAATATGCCAGTGCCTGATAATCGCATTCAGCGCGCAACACAGAGTCGCAAATTTGAAGCGTCTTGTTCTACATAGAAGGAGGATATCGGATATCGCTTATATTGTTCCTAATAAAAACAGCTGGACATGAATATTAGTACACAAGAAATTTTTTGATTTTTCATTTAACCTACAGAATCTGGAATCGTTTCTCCTTTTATTGATTAATCAATCAGCCACCTTGAGTAATTTCTAGAGAGTTCATTGTGACCTTTGATCAACAAATAAATAAATAATGATAATAATAATAATGGAAACTTTCATTTTCAATTAAAACTACAATTACAAATTTCACTATTACAAAGGTATTTTGCAATTGGCTAGCCTGGGTTTACAAAGAAAAAGACTATTACAAGCACAAACAAAAGAAATTATAAAAAAAGGAAAAAGTGTGTTCGTCATTGATTGTTTTAGAAGTTGTCAGTAGCAGAGATCGTTAGAATTGAAGAAGTTCAGGATTATTCCAAGACTTATACAGCTAACTGTTGATATATTTCTCGCTCGAGAATTTTTAGGAGAATTGGTTGAATTGATATTGGCCTATACTTTTTGCGCAGTGATTTGCTCCTTGATTTGTGAATTGGTGTTACCCTTTTTCTTTTCCATAAATCTGGTACTTTTCCTGATATGAGAGAGAAGTTCAGCAAATGAGCTAGGTGTGTAGAAATTGAGGATGCGCTAGCCTAGAGTAGTTTGACACTTCTACCATCTAGACCAGCTGACTTTCCATTTTTCAGTTCTCTCATTTTGTTTTGTAACTGTGCATCATTGAAAAAGTCAAACTCGAAAGTTGTATTTGCACAAGTTTGTTGGATAGCTTTCCTTACTCCAGTGAATTTTTCAGCCAGTTTACAGGCTATATTTGCAAAGTACTCATTAAATGTTCGTGAAATTTTTCTGTTACATGTCTCCTCTTTTCCATCAGTCTCGATTCTAATTGGCTGATAAACCTTTGTGTTTTTACAGGGGACACATTCCTTTAATTTCTTCCACATTTCGTTGGGATTTTCCTTTGTATTATCAACTGTTTCATTAAGATAGTTTCTCTTCTCTGTTTTTAGCTTTGTAACTCTATTTCTCAATTTCCTATACTTATTCCATTCCTCTTCCTTTCCAGACCTGGATGCTTTCAATTTAGCTACATCACTTTCTTTAATTAATGCCAAAAGCTTATCTGAAAAAACATTGTTTGTCTTCCCTTTTATTTCTATTTTCTTTGCATGCTTGTCAGCTACTTTCAGAAAAGTGTCAGTGAAACATTTAGCTGCAATGCTGACATCCCTTGTTTGGAAAAGTCATTTCAGTCCTCTTGCGTCAGATCATGGCTAAAAAGATTTTCATCAAATTTCTTGTATGACCTTGTATGAATTATCCTTGGGGGACTTCTGAAATTTTTTCTTTCTCTTATAGCATATGTCATGTAATGGTCACTAATTGATGTTTTTATGACCCCACTGTCCCTCATGCTATTTTCTTCTATAGAAATAATCAGATCAATCAGTGTTGATGAGTGGGAAGTTTCTCTTGTGGAAGACTTTAAAATCTGGGATGCCCCCAGTGTGCTACAGGTATCATTCAATAGGGAGGAGCATATTACAGTTCATGTCGCCGAAGATATGGATTTCTTTTATGGATCTAAATTCTTTCTGCAGTTCATCCAGATATCTGAGGACAGCTTCTGTTGCTTCAATATCCTTTCCATTTTTTGGTGGTCTATCTATGCTCCCTACAATTATTGGACGGCTTCTTTTTAAGCAAAGCTTAACCCATACTGCTTCAATGTCATTCTTTTCCCATTCCTCAAGCTTGTAAGCTTCAAATTTGTCTGATACATAAAGGGCAACTCCTCCTCCATGTTTATCTCTGTCATCCCTGTGTAATATGTAGCCAGGAATCTGTACATCCTCATTCTCAATTCTTTCATCCAATTTTGACTCATTCATACTGAGCGTATCAAAAGCTGGTTTTTCAGCCAAAAGTTATGTGAAATCAAGTTTTGAAAGCAATCAATATATGTTTATATGTAACATCTTCATTTCATTGCTTTCAATAACCTTTGAGAAACAACTTCTGACTGATCAACTTGCCCCAGTGCTCTTTGCTGCCCCAGGTTTTGGTCAAAATTCATTTCATCATTCGCTGTGTTAGTAAATGGGAGATTTCCTGCACAGCAAACATTACAAGTCCAACAGTAATCATCCAGCTTAGAAAGTATTTTGTATTTCTTCTCTGTTATACCTTCACATTTGTCTGTACCCTGCTAATACAGATATTACATGTGAATTTCCTGTGGTTTTTAGCAACGGGCCCGTAAAAGAAACTGCATGGATATTTGACAGCTCCAAGATTTGGACAAACATCGCCACTGAACATGATGGTTATCGTTGCGATGTAAAGTCTAAGAGAACTCTTCGCTTTCAAGTTATTACTTCGCACAAACTTAGGCCTAGGCCTAGCACGGTCGCCATTGTAGCAAGCAGCTGAAATGCTTTCCCAGTATTTCATGGTAGCAAGTAGGCTGAATCTATCAGTATCATTGAAAAAACTCTTCTTGTCAAAACTGTCAAAATAATGGAATTTATGACAAGTAGATGTGTTATATAAAATGAGACAATATGCGAAGCATGTGATCAGAAATCTAAACACAGCCGCCATGTTTCTCTCTTTTGTTAAATTGAATAACACAGTAGTCAAACCCAAATTGAATATTATCCTGAAATACATAGTTAAATTAAGCATACTTTAAAAAGAGTTGGGCATTACCTTATTAAGGAAACCATGAGAAACTAAGTTTTTAACACAAGAAGCAAATTCCAACTGTAAAAGAAAAGTAAATGTTACCGTAAAAACTTGCTATTCTGGGCAGATACATAAATATGGATATTCAGAAATCAGAGAACATAGCACAGAAACAAAACGGTGGTTGACAAAGTATATTTGCAAGAACCCCTCTTCCATACTATTTGACACCACCATTAATCAATACTTAAAACACGTGCATGGAAGCTACTTTTTTCAGCTTGCATTCTTTAGTACGACTTTAGTTTTCTTTACTACTACCTGCGAGACAGTTACTAAAGTAAATGGAAACAGTTCTGTAGCATATCATACTGTCAAAATTAGCTGGCCAGAATGGTAACTTAAACATCGACAAAAAACGCAATATACACTCAAGGAAATGGCAATATTCATAAACAATTTACAACATTCATAAGTCATTTTTTAGAATAAAGTTGAGCAATATAGAAAATGATCCAGGGGACCAAATGAAAAATTAACAAACCTGGAAAAGACATTCGGGATGTTGTGAATACGTTAAAATATACTTGATGCATCTAAGGAGAAAAATTCTCTCCCTGAAGTAGAATGATACCACCTAAAAGAAATAAATGCAGAGCTAAGTAAAAATGACCAGTAGCAGCTTGCGATTATTAAAGAATTTGGCTCTCAGATAAAGTTTAGAATATGGAAGATAATTTGGTTACTTACTTGCAAGACGAGCTCTTCTGGAAAACTGCTTTGCTCCAACTGTCTCTAGAGACAAAACGGTAGCTTGTCTTAATCATGTAAATGATTACGACATGAAGTGGCAAGAATGACAGTTACCACCATTAGCAACTCTGCCTAGACAACAGGCAGTCTACGTCCTTAAAAAAGATTCAAGGTAATGACAATGGTAATGACAACAGTGAAGATTAAAAAAACTGATGGTTGAGCCATCAACGGTTAGCTAGAGTCTCAGGTCGTGGGTAAAA
The DNA here is from genome assembly GCF_057945365.1 of Rhopilema esculentum. NCBI lineage: Eukaryota > Metazoa > Cnidaria > Scyphozoa > Rhizostomeae > Rhizostomatidae > Rhopilema > Rhopilema esculentum. The sequence continues at coordinate 9,611,650 of NC_142833.1, forward strand.
AAGATTTCTAGACATCACAGAAACATGGGGAGGGCATCGCAAACGATGATTTACGCTGAGCTTGGTTGGGAATCCTCAAGTTTCCGACGACGCCTTACCTTGTTTTACAAAATGATGAATAATCTGACACCTGCATACATAAAAGATCCAATCCCCAAAATTCAACGGTCACATTACTTTTTCGCAATTGGGATGCAATTTGACGAATAAGGGCAAGAACAGAAAAGTTCAAGTATAGGTTCTATCCCGATTGCCTTGCTGAATGGAATGAAATAGGTCAGGAGAATAGACTTGCATTAGCAGTTGCTTCCTTTAGGAAAAGTTAATCTCCAAAATCCGTCCTCCTGCTAAATCCGTTTGTTGGATTCATGAACTAATAGGGTTATCTTTATCACCCAACCTAGAGTGGAACTTAGTAAATTTTGTTTTCAAAAATTCAAGCTTAGTTTTAGAGAATCCATAAACCTAATGTGCCTTAACAACGATGGTATTGAGACTGCGGAGCACTTTTTGTTTTTCAGCCCCGCCTTCGTGGTTGAACGTTGAAATCTTTTAAAGTCTAGTGTCTTTGAATTATTACAACTACTTGGATATACCAATATTTCAAAAGGTCAACTTTCATTTTAAGTCAATAAAGAACACCCAAATGACCTCCCAAATATATTCACACAACTTGTAGATTGGATTAAGGTCGCTGTCACTTAACGTCCAAGTCCATTTTTGTAAGTCATTTTCGTATAGTCCGGTGTGTCTGTTTCTTTCTTCGCCTATTTCGCATTTGACGCCAGGCTTATATAGTGTAAATGATTATCCATCAGGACTCCCTACCAATCTTCTCAACCAACTATATATTGGATATAGATATAGACCTGGGCCATTATGGCGTTAAATGTAAAGCTGAGGAATGTCACGCTGTAAAGGGGCTCTTCGTCGAGGTATATTTTACGACCTGTGACAATGTAAAGCAAACTTTCAATCCTGATCTATGTTGCTATGATGGAGCTGTCTTCCATTTATCGAGAGTACTGTCCAGCTATCTAGAAACATTGAACAAGGCCCAAAGTGAAGAAGTATCATGGTTGATTAATACAAATAAATTAATTTTACAAATATAATTAATTCAACAATAAATAATCATAAAGCATTACCTGCAACTGCTTTGAGGTTCCTCGGAATTCTGTCCTTACAAAACTCTGGAATAACTCCTGCGCTTGGATTGCATCAAGATTCTGCCATAAAGCAAGGAAGAATACTTCTCACTGAAAGAAAACTTGACCCAGACCCTTAAGAAATGTTTTTGAGGCGGCTAGATTGCTTTAGTACACACGAGTTTTTGGAAACCATTCGATATATGTGCATAATACGATAAACCTGAAACATCAATATTATTTTGCCCAATGCAATGGTGTCATCACTGGGTAATCTGGATACAAAATTTACACCTTACAGCCCGACGTTAAATGGTTAATGTTAGCCTGCTGGGCGTTTACATGAGGAAAATGAATTTAAGTCTCAGAATGAGTGCTATACACAAAGACGCTCTAACTTATAACGATCAACTTTTTGTACCTGATGAAGCATGTTTACAATTACAACCCTCGCTCTGCAAGAACCATTCAATAAAACCTCATTATTCCCAGTTTGAAAATTTTCAATATTTTGCTTTATATCTTATATTTTCCTTTTCAATTTGATCAGTTTTCATTTGCTCCTGTATCCGAAATGCGCTTTCCAATGAACCAGTTCCCATGGATTGCTCTCAGAATTTAATTCCATGACCTGGTTTTGCAGAAGAAAACCAAATTCTTGCTTTTTTTTAAAAAATGCAGTAGCTACGCTTGTGAGCAGATTCAAGTGGAAAGAAAATCAGCAAATTCCGCAAAATTTGGATGGTGATTTGACATGTAATGCACACAGGGTCCTTTTGCTCCATTTTGCTTATTAGGTAGAATCCGCTCAAAACTTTTCTTAATGTGCCTTTGAAAGCTGTCACCTTGAGCTTTCTTTTTGCTAACACTTATATCGCATGCAAGGCACTTTCAATTCTTTCAAAATGCAAGGCACAACTTTTCAAAGATTCCTTTTAAATGCTTTCAAATTCAAGAAGAGTAGTGCATCATGAAAGGTATTTTTCTGGGTGGCAGGAGGAAACTGAAATGATCAAATAAGAAAATAAATTTATTTACCAGCAATTCACTCAATTTTAGCACCAACTCCAGTCCTTTACTTGGACTTTTCTTCTTTAATTCTAGATAGGATTCTTCACTGGCAATAAAAAGAATTATAAGTACCAGTATGAAAAGGTTGAATAATATGTATGTTTGGTGGTAACTATAATCTGACTTCTGTACTACATATTCATTTTCCTGAAATGGACAAGATCTTTAGTGAGTACACTAACAAAGCCAACACATTATGAGAACAAATTTATTAACACTGTGTTTAAATATAAAGGATTGTTTGGAAGGGTTCTTTTCCCACAAATGCCTCTTTCTGAGTGGGGCGTTTTTTAGTAGGAATGCATGTCTTACTTCGGTTATCAATAAATTAAACAAATTTATACATCATGTCGAAAAGTAAATGTTTCCATGAATGCTGCAGTGCTCAATTCCCCAGTCTGCAAACAGTGATTACGGCAGTGGTGGAATTATGAAGGTGATTGGGAACAACCCTTTGATACGACGTGGGAAATTTACAGGAATCGTAAATTTTTCTACAGGAAACAGAAAAAAAAGACTACACAAACAAAAAACTTATAAAATTCACTGTGCCGCCCTACCTTGAAAAATTAGATTTCTGAAAACCTATGATCAATTTGCTTTTCATAATTTTTGGGGAGGTCAAGAACTAGCACAATTATCATAGCAAGCTACCCCCAGTCAATGTAGAAACACTGATAAATTAGTTCATAGTCTATTATAAACCAATCTATACAAGGTTGTTGGAAAAGGTGAACAAATAAAAGCCATCTAAAGAGTGGCTCATCCCAAGTCATTGCAGTTGAAAACGACCATCATTTGTGATGAGGTCAACCCAGGCTTTTCGTAAGAAATGGCCCACCCGAGTGGCCAAACGCTCGCGTGATTTCTCTTGTGGGAGCGATCGCTCTAAAAATGATAATAATCAACAATGCTAAAAGCGTCCGTAATGTTTATAAAAACCATATAATTCTTTTGTTAAAGGTTATATCAAATGAAAACGAACTGTCACGATGACCTTTAATGTATTCCAAAAAGGATCAAATACCCAATACAAATGTGCTTCATTTATAAACAGTATGTATATCACGAAATATAGACGCTATTGTCTGGCGATCGCAAAATGTTCTTTTTTTAAAAAACGCTTCAACTGCCCAGAAAATGTTCCTAGTGCTATGGTAGTTCAAATACCAAGTGCCAATAGTATTCCTAAACATTCGCGGTGGAATTGATTATCAAATGCATTTTTTCGTTGAGATGAGGTTGATTCAGCTTACTAATATTTCCTGCATTTTGATATATCGGCTTTGTATTTTCTATATTATTCCTCAAATCCACCGTTTTGCGCGAGCGATCAAACGCTCTCGTGGTCGGGTTTTCGCGAGTGCTGATGCGATCGCGAGTGATCGTCGACAAACGAAAACGAAAAGGACTGTCGTTGTCCACCAAAATTTTTGAATGCAAGGATACGGGACTTGTTCATAAACCTTGGCTTGTTAAAACCCACCATGACTTCCAACAACCAGCTTGATAATGCAAAGTGACTTAAGTTCCATTATCTTTGTTTTTCCTACAAATTGTCTATCATAAAATAATATAACAGTTTTGTTTTTCCACAACAAATCAAATAAATACAGTAATAGATTTCAACCTTTTAAAATAGAAAAACTCAAAAATTATACCTTGCATTCTTAAAAGCAGCAAGACCATTGTGAAATCTCTGCTCGTTATCAACCAACACTTTAGATATTTCTTCCTATGAGTAGAAAATAATTAATTTTCTCCTTCTAAGATCCGTTGCACAAAATAGTTTGAAGATATGAATCGAGATTTTGGTTGCCTGTAACTACCAATTTTGAAAACAGGATTAAGATTCAATTAAGGATAACTTTCTTCACAGATTTACTAGCTATTTACTGTCTGCATGACTTGAATCGTCTTCTTTGTCTAAAGATACCAAGAAGCATTAACATTGTGAAGCAACTTTCAGTTATCAATGACTGTATCAAATACAATTATGTACAAATTCATTTATGGTGCAAAAGTTTCCAATAAAGAAATGAAACAAAACAATAATTATCTGATTCAAAATTTCAAAGAGAATGTAAAATATTTTTCTTTCTGTTGGTAAATCTTTAAAAATGTTAATTGATTCCTTTGTTTCTGCATACTTGATCAGTTTAGATGTAACTATAGAATGTCATTGTCATTTGGAATAATATAATTTTGATATATGATATTTGAGTTTGGATTTACATTTTTAGGAGATGTTCATATCATAAAATGCAAAAAAGGTCTGGTGGATTAAGTAGCAAATCCTTATCCTTTCGTAATGAAACAAAGTGAATCTCAAAAATTTGTTCTTCGTAGGATAACCAATAATCTAACAATTTCCAGATTTCTGACAAAAGCAGGTGTTTTAATATTTGAAAAAGCTATAAATTTCTTTTAAAAGTTGCACCTTTAACAATTCATTTGATTGCCTCAAAACCTTTTGTCACTTTACATGCACAAACAAATTTTAGTTTTGCTTGAATTCAAGGCACAACTTTTCAAAGATTCCTAAAGTTTTCATAATGAATGTAGTAGAATTTAGGCCTAATGTCTTTTTGGGATAAGATGGCAAATAAAATGCTGGCATGGTCAATTAGGATAAAGACAATCAGGATACCTAACACAAATGTCAGGTCTTCCATATTACCTACATTTCTTTCAATATAGAATAATTCTTCTCAAAAGAGCTACATTATCTGACAAAAGAGCTATATTGGAGAGAATCTCACTCCAAGTCAACACTATAAATAGAAAAAAATAAAGATTAAAGTAAAGGAAACAGAAGAAAAGAATAACACAATACTCCCTTTAATGAAATAATTTCAAATGAATTGGGTTTTGCAGTGGGGGGGGGGCAGGCTTCGAAAAAGTATTGAATTTGTCTCCAATAATGGGATCAATCAAACATAGCAAAATTGTACCTAAAAAGGGTTTAAAGTTTTAAGTGACTGCAAGAAAAAATTGAAAGATACATTCTGATGAGCTAATCTTAAATGCATGGTTGCAAAAACTTGCAGCTTTGTCCAAGGCCCTCCGAAACCTCAAGACAGCACTGCCAACATGGCACTAGCAACTACAAGTGCCGATAAAATCAAAGGCAACAATTATTGTGATGCATTGTAGTGAATTTTATAAAATTTCTTTGTTAGTTAAATAATGCTGTCAATAACCCAAACCAACCCCAAGATTGTATTTCTTGGCTGTTCCCCCCAACACAAAGGAAATAAAACTATTAAAAGTGGTACTTACAGGAAGCAAAAGAGAAGATCGCCCAGAGATGATGGACCAAAGTTCTTTGCAGCAACTAAGGAAAAATACTGCTTAGATTACAAAGATTTTTATAAATAAGCAAAAAATTGAATCTATGTTGAAAGTGGAAATAAAATCTAGCTTTTCCACTCTACAGGAGGTGGTGATGTACAGAATGTCATTCCTTGTATAAATACTTTAAGATAAGTTAGGTATTTAAAAAGGTGTGAAGAAGTTATTATACAATCCATGAGATGGTAAATAAGGTACATCTGAGATCTTGCAAAAACCTATCATTTTCTGCATAACTGGGTAAGATAGGCCTGGCTGTTTGGGATGGGCCATCAACTACATAGACCTCAGCAGCATCTTTGGCACTTAGAGCTAAACAATATTTTGTTACATCTTCTAAACATAAAGAACAACACAAAATGTCAATTCTTGCTTGCTCATGTGGTATTTGTTGAATATTTGTGCACAAGGGACCTTTGTTTGAGACAAGCACGTCACATGTACTGACAGGGAGGCCAAAATGAGCAGCACAAGCACTCTTCAAGTTAGGTAGAGTTATTTCATCAAACTCAAATGATACAAATTCGGGTGGCTCAATCGGACAATAGGTTTGCTTGCTGTCGGGTTCTGAAGAAAGCTTCTGGACGACAATCTTGTGTGGGGCAGATCCGAGTTTTTTATTTTTATTTGATGCCTCGTTTTGTTTTATTCTTTTGTTACTCATTACCTTATAAAGTTTTTCCCAAGTATAATGCCTTTTCATGATTAATTCAAATTAAATAGGCTACCACGAGGTATGCGTTCTTCACTGTTAAGTGGCAAGCAAAGCAAAAAGGGTGCAAAAAGCTGCATGGAAATGAGGCGCTTATTCTTGCAAAGCATTGTGGTCTATGAGAACGCTGGGCCGATCATGACATTTAATTTTGAAAATGAAAACGAAAATGTTTCTTTTGACAACTTTCAAACGATTTTCAGAAACAAAAAGAATAAATTCTATTTGAAACTTGGAAATGGAAATGTTTCTTTAATTTTTTTATTATGTTTATTCTGCTTTTTGACAAGTTATTTTAAACTTCAAGAAAATAATTTGAATTTAATGTCAAATTTACCACAAATATCTGTGATTTTTTTATATTTCATAAAATATGTTTCTGTTTTTTGAATGAGAATGCTGGGCCACCATACTAATGTTAATCAAAAATAAATAATGAGCATACTAATCCAGGCATTAGGGCTTAGTTTGAAATTTGTCTTAGCCATGGTTTAAAAGGGCCTATCTACGAATATTTGAATATTTTTTTAAAAGAAGGTGTCTTTTCCATTTTTAAAAAAACTTGTCCACTTGTCTTTAGACTAGCTATGTCTTCACCTCTATTTAATGAGACTACTTCATAGAAAGAGCAAAACATTGTACATCAAATCACACATTTGAAATAAAACATGATATCTGAGACCCAACCAATGCAATTTTATCACATGCATCATTATTACATCATAAAATGCATAATTATTGCATTTTATCACACTTGCATCCTTTGGTTTGCAGCATCATTACATCATTTTGTCCGATAAATTTTCGGCAAAAAAACTTTGATGTGGTTTTAACAAAGCAGAGATAACAACAAGAACACTTTCTGTTCCAGACCAATCAGCAGGTTTGTTTACAAAATGTCATTAGCCAATCACCTGTCTCAGTCCTTTTTGTCTAGCATGTGCAATCGCACCCGCACACGCCTGCACACGCGCAAGTTAAATTGCGCATGCTTTTGACCACACGCGCAAACAGGTGTTTTTGCAGTTTTCTGTTAAAGGGTCTCTCCAGCCAAATTTTGTACTTGCATTTTATTGGCTATTCTTATAATGAAGTTGAGCCTGCTGATCACGAATTCGTTATTTGTTTTTCGATATATTTTACAGTTTGTGAGATATAAGCTCTTGCATTTCGATAATTGGAATGAATTAACCGACAACAATTTTTCGGTTTGGTGACACTGTGACGCAATTTTGACGTCACAGTGTATTTCGTTAATCTCGCCTCAAACCGAATCGAACGACGGCGATTCGCAACTAAAGTGATGGTACTCTCAGTTCTGTTCCACCAGCTTTTAGTTTGAGCATTTCAGACACCAATTTTGAAGCCTTTAGTTGTTCATCGTTTCTGGAGAACAACGGAAGTGTCAATTTCGATTAATTATAAGCGAGGGAAGAGCTGGAACAGGAAGCCATAGCTTTATGGGCCTACATAGGTGATCAAAACAAAGTCGTGACACAGCATGAACCCATTCCGACACGCAGACTTAGAATGATTGTAAACATTTAATATTTTTCGATCCTAAAAAGCTCCTGCTGTAGATTTGGATGCAGTTATCAACGCGTGACCATGAGTCCTTCACGCTTCGGTGGAGGATATACGAAATTCATGGCGAACGAGAGCCGCACATTGTGACGTCAGAATGTCACCAAACTGATTTGGCTTTTGTCTTCTTTTTTCTCGGAAAGGTGCAACT